>NC_057945.1:11451369-11751369 GCF_018555375.3 Anguilla rostrata | reverse complement strand
AACAGCGCCTCATTAGCCACCCAGACCAATATGCATATATACGGCAAAGCATACACAAATCCATCACCGATTAGGCTTTCTATTTTCATCAGTCTTGTAAGGAATCAGTTGGGTCAATATATTATGCAACACATCTATAAAATGTGTGGCACGCAGTCAGTTCCTCCACAGCGAAAGCCTCTAGTCTGATAAATGTTTTTTATTTGTAGTTAAATGACATATGGACACGCCATTTTGTACGCAGCATGTATTTGCTCTACCATAGCTCTGTGCTTTCTTGCAGACACCATGCCAAGCCTGTTCTCAATCTCAACTGTATTTTAACATATTTAGTATCTTGTTGGTGTATTTGCATGTGCCAAATTGTTTATTTAACAAATGAATGGCAAAGGTCTAATGTCTGACATCAAATATAACGACAACGGTTCCTTCTAAATTGCACCAACAACTTCATGGGATATGGAAGAAAGGGATTTGTAACACTGCACTTTGAAGGGGGGGATTAAACCGGATGAATCTGTAGATTTTCTTTGTTCCTCGTTTGACTTTCGTATTGGAATGTATGGGAAAGAACCGGTTTAATGTTGCAAAATGCATAAACGCTGCCTCTGAAATGCTTCTGCGAGCTGTGAAATCGGTTATTACAGCGAGATACATTCCTGGACACTTTCTTCTCAGCTGCAGAATCCATGAAGTCATAAAGGCACCCTATCTAGCGCAGATGTTCTATTGCAGCTTCGCATTAAGCATCTCCTCAGCTGCGGATAAAAAAAACATGTTGAAAATGCCCGGACTGGACAAGCCCAGAGGGTGGAAGCGATACATCTGAGAGCAGACAGTGTGGGAGACTGAGGAGAGGACGCAGGGAACGCGTCAGATTGAGTTTAACGGCGACATGTAGCATGTGCATCTGTTGAGGGGAGGCTCTGACGCGAGGCTCCAGCCAGAGTCCCGTAGCGGCGTCTGTTTCCTGTCAGCATTCCTGGGCTCGTAACCCACGCTCCGACTCCAACGGGTCTGAGGACCGCATCAGAGCGGGTCTGAGGACCGCATCAGAGCGGGTCTGAGGGCCGCACGGCCGGGGGACGGGGCTGGACAGGAACTGCGCTGAGGGGGGGAAAGGGTACGGTCGTACATACGTCTCTACTAGCCCAATGTGCGCTGACTGAAGAGGGTAGAAAGAGCAGAGAACGAGAGCCCCCTGGTGGCCAGTGACGGGAAGGACAGCTGAAGCAGACAGGTGCCTCTCAAGCTTTCGTGAACTTGTGTTGCTGGGGAAACCAGCAAAGTCCTCATATCCACAATGAGCACATTTCGGAGTACAAAAAGCAGAGCTTCAGCCCTGCGATAGCAAAGATGAACTCGATGGGATTTTGTTTCATTCAAGGCACTTGTTATTAGGCTATTTTACTGTGTTCACGTGTGAATGACATTGCTTTCGATGGGCAAGGGCAGTGTTCAGCCGTAAAAGACAAGTTTATGTTCTCTAAAGGGGTCATTTCACTCAGATGTCTATTATTATCTACCCCCAATCGACCCATAATATGCATGTGTGAAATCATTCAATAAACTATACATTTTGAAGCATCTGGTTTAAGCACAAAGTGCCAACACTACCATTCTAACAGATTTTAGGCTAATCTGATACAAGCTATAACCCCAACTCCCCTCCAACACCCCCAAAAAAACAGTTAAAGTTTGGTTGATAAGAAATGGAGAAAAGGGTCTTTACTGGCCAATAAGTCATAACAGTCTGAATAAGTAACAGTTAAAAATACATGAAACATTCTCCATGTTCCTTAGTTTCTCTGATTACATACAGACATTCCTCAGAGGCATTCACAAATATTTACAAATAATGGAAAGCCAGTTGTTTGGTTTCCTGACTTACTGGCATCCAATGACACCCTTTCGAAACCCATTAAAACTAAACTACAATTCTGTCATCTATGAGATGGAATCTCATTAACAAAAAATATACGCTTTTAAGTAACATTAAGAAATGTACCTGAATGAAGATATTGTCAGCTATATCAAAAGTCTATTATAATTTTTTTAGATAGCTGCCATTTCCCCCGACTGACCTGACAATTAATGCCACATAGTGAAATACAGATATAAAACAACTAAGCTAACATTTTCACAAAGTAGGACGTATTTACTATCAATACAAGATACGTGAACTATCAATTCCCTATTGGTTAAAACTGAAATTACTTCGCTACTTAAACCATAAAGTCGCACCTGCAATGTATCAACACTGGTTGGGTACGCTTCCCTTGGCTTTTAAATATATTGACATGAACATAAATTTAAATGCCATTAAAACGTCTAGATATTCAATGCTAAAAAAATAAATACAAAAATACAACCACAAAATAATTGCTGACATGTAAATGTATAGTAAGTGCTAACTACGCTTTCCCTCGTAGGTGACAGGAACTCCCGTGCTCCTGCGTGCTCTACCTCAGCAGAGGAGAGGCAAAGAAGTTGCCATGGCGACTGAGGGTGGCTGTGGAGGAACTGCACTTGCTCCCAAACCTGCAAATGGACACAAAAGTCAGATGCTGTCACTTATAATGGGGGATATTTTTTGATAGACAATTTTGCACATGCCGCTCTGAAGTCATCAAGTTCTGAATTACAACTTGAAAACGGCCAAACAATAATTTAAGCGGTGTACACAGAAACCATTACACGACAGGGGGAGAGTTTTATGATGCCCAACACTGAGGCTATCATGCCTTTAAAGCAACTGGACGCTACGTCGTTCAAGAGCAATGAAACTGTCATTGCTTGGAGACACTGCTCCACTCGGTTACAGCCTAAACCATGATCAGTCAAAATCATTTTGATAATCACATTCTACAGAGACAAATTACACTAATACCATTACATCAGTAAACACTATTATGTGAACAGACTGCAGTGCAATGGAGCAAATGAATAGTTTCAGAGGTTCACTCAGTGACCCATCCTGCTGCGTTGACACGGCGTGCTGTGTCACACGCTCGTCCTCCTCTGATTGGCTGTGCGCTTACTTGGGCGTGGTCCTGCTCAGGGCCGACTTCATGCGCTGAGAGAGGGAGCTGGAGGAGGGGGTTTTGCTCATTTTGTGCTCCGGAGTGGTCAGGGGCCCCAGCATGCTCACTGGCAGAGAACAAAACCAATCATCACCGCGACGTCAAATCACAGCGCAGGAACTCACAGACCCCCCCCACCTCCCACGCATTTTACGTGCTCCTTAAACCACGTTACGCATTAAAACCCCGGAGACAGCAGAGCGAGCGTCGCCGCTGACGACCATGGGGCTCTGCAAACCGGGGAGAAAAAGTGGTGAAAAAAAAATGTACCGAAAACCTTTTTCTCAGTTCCTGCAGGGAAAGCCTCGCCCTCACCTTTCTCCTCGGGGGTGCTGTAGCAGTCATTGGTCTCCGCGTGACCCCGGTGGGCGTGGCCTCGCTCGATCATGAACTGGCTCCAGTACTCCACGGGCAAGCTCAAGAGGCGCTCCACGACCTGTCCGACCGCATCGGATGAAGATCACTCAGTCTCACAGTCCACCGCTAAGAATGCGCACGCTGTGAAATGTCAGGCTTGGCCGAGAAAACGCGGTAGCCTCAAACGGCTAAACACAAGGGACAGGACAGGGCAGAGCGTGTGAGCACTGTGGAGCGGGGAATGGAATGGAAGTAATGTTACAGGAGCGTGGAGCGGGGATTTCAAAAGCAAAAGTCCGTTTTTACAGTCGGTTTTATTTATTTATTTTTTTAGGTCAAGGCTACCCATCATTTCACACACATACATTGTTAGATATTGTGCACACTAAAAACTAAAGTAATAAATGCACTTGTTTGTTTTCCACCACATACGAGTGTTTCCCTATAATGGACCATCTTCCGTAAAATTAAAGATGGCACCCGTTAAATATCAGATGCGCCAGATTGGCTCTTTTCTGTAAAAACGCACCATGGCTGTATACTGTGTATAGTCTAGGCTGTTTGCCTTTCCTTTTTTTGTTTGATACCCATGAATTTAACCAACAAGCAACGCATAAACAAAAAGCTATTTGTGCTCACTAACTTTAAAGGCATTGCGTTCCTCTAAAGGACTACCGTTATTTCGCTACCACTATTTCTTTTCCTTATTACACCAATTGGATTTTTAGCTTAGATTAAATGAACAAATCTTGGTCTTAAATCAAGACACTGATAGGTAGAATCAGGTATTTTAGTGCTGGGCCAGAACAAAAACCTGCACCCACACCAACCCTTACAGATAAGATCGGATAATCCCGGCTATAAAAACAAAAGAGAAGAAAAAGAAGCTGAGCTAATTTTGAGCGAGGGCTTTTTATCTGCACCCGATGAGCGATTTTGGAGCAGAGAAAAACACGGGTCCCGTGAGTGAGGAGCGACAGACACCTCCTACCACTCGGCCCCGCTCACACGCTCTGGGACAGGACAACAGTAAAGGCACTCAGTGTTCTAACGCGTGCGGAGGGCTAAATAAAGGCCTTATTAAAGAGCATGTGGCGAACGTGAAACCTGGGTGTGTGACATACTTTGGGCTGTCGCTTGGTGTCCTGCAGAATGGTCATGGGCCCGGGGTCGGCCACCGCGTGGCCCACGATGGTGGGGCCGAACACCCTGGCCAGGTTAGCGGCATCCATCCTGGTGTCCGTGGACTGCGAGACCCTGAAAACACACACCGGGGGTCACACACACACACACACACACACACACACACACAGACAAACCACCACAACAGACAACGCGCACAAACACAGAACAGAGCGGACCCCGCAGAAGACCAGCCCACGGTCGGCGAGCGGCAGAAACGGCCGGGAGAAGCCGCTACCTCTTAAGGTGCAGGATGAGGAAGGCCAGCGTGTCTCTGTGGGCCGCGGGCAGGTCGCTGATGGTCTGGTACATCATGGCAATGCTGTTGTCATCATCCAGTTCTGGGGGGGGCAAGCAAAGTACAACTCAAACAAGACATCACTTCCAGGCAAATTAAAGAACACTTTTTGCCAAACAATTAAGACTAAACTTTTTGTATGACTTCAATGCTCAGTATTAGTAACAAATAGTTTTTAATTGGCTGAGGACCTTCAACTGTGGTCCTGGAGAGCCACAGAGGCTGCTGGTTTTGTTGATTTTTTAATTGATCACTTATAGCAATTTATTAGAAACACAAGACAATAATAGACCAAAAGTAAAAAGGATAAAGCATCTAAACAAAAAATCAACTAAACCACAACTAAGAATTTGATATTACGCTGATTGCTGAACATGCTGGAAACGAATGAAGAATACAGTTAATTATGTTTAATATTCATGTTAGTACAGATGTAAACTGCAGCTATACAGTGGTATAAAACATATATTTTATGCATGTGCCTAAATCAGTCATGCATCACAGTCTAGGAACTGACAAACGAGCTAGACCAATTTGACTGCTGGGGCACATTTTAAATCGACAGCTATCGGATTACACTTATTCCGTAGACATTCCACAGGGTGTGTGGTCATAAGGAACAAGGCGGGGGAAAAAAGCACTGCCCAAGCGAAATGGCCATAAAAACAAAATTAACTTGCAGCTGTCTGAACTGCCAGATCTTCACACGCAAGAAACGGGGCGTGGAGCGATGGCTCGCACGGGCGTTCTGACGCGGTGTCTGACACACTGAACAGACCCCGCCTTCCCCCGGGGCTCACCTGCCACGTCCATGAAGGCCTGGTTGAGCCGGAAGGTGAGCAGCGGCTCCCTGAGGTTCCGGAGGAAGTCCTTGAGGAGGCTGCAGACGACGTGCACGTCCTCCACCTTGCCGAGCGAGGGGGCGGCCCGCGCGTGCAGGAACTTCTCCTTCAGCTCCTTCACCGCGCGGTCCAGGCCGCACACGCGGTACAGCCCCGGCTGCCGGGGGGAGAGCGCGGGGGGGAAACGCCGTAGGGTCACGCGGACGGAGAACAGCCGCACGGGCGTCCCCCGTCAATCAGCTCAAATACGTTTTACGGGGGAGACGTGTGGCGAGGTCCGTAGGGGGAACCCCCCGCCATGTACCACGCCCCCCACCCCCATCCCCATCCCCCTTGGCACTTTTGGTGCCGTGATCCCTTCTGACATACCCTCTCTGTTCCCTCTTACCCCCAAAATAAAAGACTGACATTTTCAACAGAAAGGACAAGCCAACATATTTCCTTGTTAACAAGGAAAGTCAAAAGGTATCAAATACAGACGTTAAAGTTTAAACAGAGCACGAGTAACACTGTTAGTATAAAATACGCACGTGTATAAAAGTAGAAGATAAAAGCACAAACCTCACGTAAGCCTCTTTGCTCAATTTCATTGATGCAGTGGATCACTAAGGAGGGGATCATGGGATGGCTCGCAGGCACGTAGTCTTCCAGGGTGCCCTGGAAGCGCAGTAAAGGATAATAATAATAAAAAATATATTTGTCTTGCATTTGAAATCCTATGACATATTCACAATTTTCACCTGCTACCACAGTGGAAACCTGTGCAACCATAGCAACATTCACCTTTGCATTAGCTTTGGGCTTCCAAAAACATTTGCCAACATAATCGACATCGGGGTATAACGTCACACAAAATTACAAATACAGTGAGCAGACACAGTTTTGAACTTAGAGGCCCAAATCGGAACCTCGACCAAGACCCGTGGGCCAATGCAATTTCCAATACAGAGGTAGGGCCTAATTGCAATTACGCTTATTTTTTAATATCACCGCCTATGGCAGCCATAACAAATTTAGCCCTTCAGTCACATTCCTGGTATAAAGTAACCACTGAAGTCATGGGTGTAGTACCTCTCCAAACCTGACGGGAGTGCCGTTCAGGCAGGGGGTGCAGGGCAGAGCGCATCGGCTGCGGCATTCGGGGTGCGCCACCACGCGGCAATCACGACACTTGAGAGACAGCTTGCCGAACTTGATCCTCTTCCCGCAGGGCTGGCAGGACTCGGGTTTGATGACCTGCGCAGGGGGAGATGCGAGCGTAGGCCTTATTATAACAGACACTCCTCATGCGCCTAAACAGTGTGAGCACAGGCATTTGGATGGTGTTTAATGCACAGCACCAGGATACACAGTTTAGAGCACGTTTAGAGCCTCTGGCTTCAGATAAAGGCTCACTCGTGAACAGATGGTCTCCTTGCGCTAATAATGGCAGTATTGGCTTGTAAATCGTTCTGGAAAAAGCTCCCTCACCGTTTTGGAGATAAAGTCGTGCTGCCGGGCCCCCTCATTCTTCCGGGAGCTGGAGGGCTCAGCCATCGGCTTCTTCTCCGGCCTGCTGGGCGGGTCATTTTCCGCTCCGTACTCGAAGGCGTCCGTGCCTCTGCTTTCCCGGACTGTACGGAGGGAAGAGACAGTCTTAAAGAAGGCCTAACCGTTACTGCTGTAGAAATGCATTACAATGTGATTTCAACTGATTAATACCAAAAATACCACAACCACTCCCCACAACATCTGCATAACATATTAAATAGAGGACATATTTATTAGTGGTAACCAGAGTAATGTTCATGGGATGCATTGGTGGCTCAGTGGTAGAGCTCCTGCCTGCCCCAAACTCAGCCACTGGGGATGCACAAGCCAGTGCCTTCCTAGTGCCGGTCCCAAAACCCGGATAAATGGGGAAGGTTGCATCAGGAAGGGCATCCGGCGTAAAAACATATGCCAAATCAAATATGCGGATCTGATTCGCTGTGGCGACCCCTAACGGGAACAGCCGAAAGAAGAAGAAGAACCAGAGTAATGTTCAGGGATTCCCACAAGCCTACTGCTACATAAACGCTGTGTTGAGAGAGACTCACCGGTTCTTGTCCTGCTGCGAGTCCAGTAGGGCACGGCCTCTATGGTGGACACGGCCTCGACGGGGTCTCCGTTTGCGGGCACCAGGACCGTGGTTCTGGCCACAATGGACTCATCCCCCTGAACCGGGTTCATAAGAACAGGAGTCAAAGAAACGCTCGTGTGACATTAACGCCGTCGAGCTGGCCGGGGCCCCCGGTCCGTACCTTCTCCGAGGTTCGCAGCGACGAGCGGGACTTCTTCACGGCGCAGGCGGGGCCATCGGTGTGGTTTCGGGAAGAGCGCTGAAATTGAAAAGCGGAGGAGGTTAAGAGTAAACGGGGAGGCACACAAAGAGAGACGCTTCGCAGTGAACACGTCCGTGGCTGTAGCGCTGTGTGGACCGTTTGAAGCAACGCTGCCGTAATGTTGTGGAAGACCGTACTCTTTTCTGACGCTTTTTCAGCTTCACGGTCCGCAGGATGGAGGAGTCCCAATCCTACCACACCAAAAAAAGAAAAAAAGAAAGTTCAGCAAAGAATTTCAATATAGGGACTCGCATAAACAACGAACATGTATTCTTTATTATTAAGAACAACGCAATTCAGACTTTTCTGCCTTTGTATTAAGTCTCTGCGTGCTTTCTATTATGCATTAGAGCACATGGCTGAATTTACACAAGAAAATGTATGCAAGCTTACCAAGGAGTCATCAGTCTTGTCATAGCTGATGTCTGACAGAATGGATGCAGACTCATCAATGGTGGACAACCTGCAGGGCAAAGGAAACAAAGTTACCTCCCAAAATGGTGCGTATGAAGTGCCCATATAAGGCCTGGTTTTTCAAATATCCAGCCAGTTTTCCGGGTCCCTTCCATTTCCAATCCCAGCGAAATCCCAGTGTTTCCTTCAACAGGCCCCTCTAGAAGCACATACTGCTTCAACTGTATGATACTGCTATGCAGAAATCTAATGTACCATATGGAATTGATAGCAGTGATTAAGGCGCCAGGAATCATTTGACAATTAGGCAAGGCTATCTAACAGTGCTGATGATTAAAGTCTACTCCAATACACAAACCATTTTTACACTGCAACTCTTCAGCTCTAGATTTTTAAACTTCACCAATGCCAAACCCTTCCTTTAAGAATTACTCAAACGGGGAACAAGGTTCATTTGTGTCACAATGAAAAAAAGCAAATGCAGAATTAAAACAGTTTATTTC
The DNA here is from genome assembly GCF_018555375.3 of Anguilla rostrata. NCBI lineage: Eukaryota > Metazoa > Chordata > Actinopteri > Anguilliformes > Anguillidae > Anguilla > Anguilla rostrata. The sequence continues at coordinate 11,742,327 of NC_057945.1, read as the reverse complement.
ACCGGTGCGATTTGACAGCGATATCGACGAGTAATCAAAACGAATCACGATGGGAAAAACAACAAAGAAAGATCCGCAGACGGGAGCACCAGAACACAATGTCCACCAGCGCTGTTCCTGAGTCCACTTTGCTTTTTCATTCAGGCATTCTGGCAATTCGTCACAACACAAAGTAATAACGATGAGAGTAATTCAACACAACTGCCAGCCGTGTGTGTTCCTGCTTACCGCCTGCTGGTGTTGGGGTTGGGGTTGGGGGCCTGCGACTGGCTGTGGAGGAAGGCCAGGGCCGAGCGCTGCTCCTCGTTCAGCTGAATGCTGTTGCTGGCGCACTCCGACACCAGGAGATCCCTGATCAACTGCATCTGATGGTCCTGCAAACACAGGAACAAGGGGAAGGGAATTCAAATCGGCTCCTCGTTTTACACACAGCGCCATCTGCAGGCAAAGTCACCGCACGGCGCTTTCCAGACGGGAAAGGGGGCGATCAAGTAACAGTGGGTTAGACTAAAAACAGCCTGGATCCCAACCCATTGCTTATTTCATTATTGGTCACTAAACTAAAATCACAAGCATCACTTCAACAAAAGACTGTGCTTGAGAGTATTTGCAAGCCAATCATATACAACAGGTTTTTTTAAAAATTTTTTAACTACATAGTAACTTCATTTTGCTTCATTCACCAGCCTCTACTGTCTGGAATCAAAATTTTTTTACAGCCCCGCCAACAAAGGACAGACACACGAATCAACACCACGGATGACAAGAGCCCTATGGGATGACCACGATTTACAGGTTTGCTAAACGAGAATGGAACCAAAACACATATAAAACTCTGCAGCCATGCCCACCAGTTTTTCATAATCGGCCTCCGCCCTCTGTCGCCGGCGTATCTCCACGTCCACTTGGTTACGAGCGTGCTTGAGCTTTACCTCCAGGGCGCCCCTCTCCGTCTCCGACTTGGCCAGAACCTCCTTACAAGCGCCCAGCTCCTGCTCCACCCGCAGCCACTTCTGCCGACAGACCTCGAAATTCACCGCCGTCTGGATGAACTCTAGGGGATGGACATTCGGTCAGAGGGAAGTCATGGTGGCTTAAACAGATATGCTTTTGTTTAAGGGGGGGGGGGGGGACTTACGAGGCTCTATGCCTTCATTCAAGACCTCAATGTGAGCCCGCAGACGCTCGAACAGCTTGTGCAAGTTGCCCACGGTGGCCTCCATGTCCTAAGAAACAGAAAAGCATGGTTGCATGATCTTGTGCCATGTCTTCAGTTTCAGACCACAGAAAAAATTCTCAACGTATTTCTTGCTTAATAAACTAGATTGCTGTGGATCCTGTAACTTGCTTAGAAGTTAAGAGATGGCCAGCTACCTCATTGTGGAAGATAGATAGATTAATGTAGCCTTCTAATTAACTAATACGAGATTTATTCACTTAAAATTAAAGGTAAAGCAAAAAAAGTGGACAACTTTCTCTTCTGAGTTCAGCAAAGTGGGAAAATAATTTGCCCAGTTTGATTAATAGCATCTAACGGCAAACATAACACCTGGCTTAGCTTAGTTTATTTCTAAAAGCATAAGTAATATAAACGGAAAGGTTGCTTCAAACGTTCTACTTTGACTTGCATTAATTACTAACTCAGCTTATAAGCTAAATTAATTTAAGTTACACGCTTGTCCAGTACACCAGATCGTATCAAATCAATTCAAGTTTATTTTAAAGTGCAAGTCTCGATACACTCCACAGTGACAACAATAATAAGAACATGAATAAATAAAAACAGCAGTATATATAACTTAGCTTGCTAGCTAAGTGATGTAACTAAATCGCAAACACACAAGCGCGCGCACACACACACTAGATCGTATGAGTATTTCACTGTTCTATTAGCTACCTTCCAATATTATGCACAAATATATAAAATTAAAAGTTACATGTACAAGTTAGCTAAACAGATCATCAGCAACCCTGGTTTCCCTGCATGACCAGACGGTCAACAGTTAATGTTAGCTAACTTAGCTAGCTAGTCTAATTTTGATAGAATCACTTTCTAGCTAGCTAATACCAGTTCAGTGTAAGTTATTAGTCTATATCTATCAACAATACCTATATCTGCCTAGCTCTGGCTCGTTTTAAGCGCACTAGCCATAGCTAAGCAGCCAACAGCTCTACGTTAGCTAGCTAAACAATTATGACAAGTAGCCTAGGTTGCTCACTGGCAAGTGGGCCGGCTGCAGAAATCTGCCTATACGGGCAATATTCAAACTGTCTAGCTTGTTAGCGGACTTAACATAGTTAGCTAGCTAATGCTACTTTCATAAACGCACGAATCACAAGCAGCGACGAGCAACTGTAAACTTACTGCTTTGTAATGATCAACAAAACCCTCGGCTCCCCTCGAAAAACGTCGTTATCTCATGTATATTTTTCCGCTCTCTGTGTATACGGTCTCTGGTTCCGTTACATTTCAAATGTACCCGCCACTCTCCAATAACCATGACGCGGCGCAGTGGACACTGGAGAGCACAGTTAACAGAAGTTCAACCAGGGCCGTTGTGCGAGTAATGACCGACACTGCCCCAAAGTACCATCCCGGGAACATTTTACGATTTCATACAGATGATCTGCATAGGTTTTGTGTTAACTCGGCTGATTCTGGAATGCTGCTTGGGGCACACGATTTAATTCAAATGGGACAGGGCGGGATAAAAATAGAATCGTGCCAGCGCGTTGGAGTAAAAGTTTCCACAAAAACCTCGGCACAGTAGCTGAAAAACGAGAATAAACACACTTTAAACGTTATCAAGTTTACCACGAGAAACTGGCACACGTGCAAACGACGTAATAATTTGCTGGTATTACTGTTGTTGGTAAGATCATTCCTGAGTGGACTTTCATATTTTGACTGTATTCTTGATTTGTGAATTAGACTAGTATTAATTTACACCAAAGGAATGGTTCTACAGTAGTATTTTTACTCCACTACTTCTATATTATTTCTTGAACATCAACAATTGTCTAGGCTAGTGTTCTTGGATCAATTTCATACATACTCAAGGTAGGGTTTGGTGTGAACACACAAATTGCCTTCTTCTGAATGATTAATAACATACTGTCCGTAGAGTTCTTTCTCTCTGAAAATTGTACTTGGCAAGTTGGCATACAAACATAAAGTGAGCTGCTGGGCCCAGATCCAGAATTTTTTTTTTTACACTTTATTTATCAAACAATACAGCCAAGTTTGATTTAAAAAATTAGCATCGCACAACTGGAATGGAACCTGACTTTGAGGTGCACGGCACAGTGTTACTTTTCCATTGTATATACTGGGGAAATCCCAAGCTTTTTTCTATCAAGCAGTAAATGTGTTAAGTATGGGTAGCTCAAGATCAAGATAGTGATTCGTTTTGAGTTGATGTGCAGATGCTAAGTTAACGTTCTATGTCAAAGGATGATACAAATTATTTTGATGTGTAAATCTTTGTAATGAGCAAACAACCACAAGACTGACAAGTTGGTAATGTTAGCTAATTAGTTCAGTAGCTGGCAAGTATAACAGGTTAAGTTATCTCTTCTGATAGATTTACTTTGTTCAATTTTCTACTGGCAGTCAGAGCAATGAATCACGAACCTCCCGTGATGCAATAACTGTCAGTTTATTTCACCTAATGTGATGCTTCAAGCCTATATTCATTATTGAACAAATTTAATATTATCAATATTCTCCACAGATTTTATTAAGGGCAGAATATAATGTGGCATTTACCACAAGCCAGACAACTCAACTGTGGGCACACATGCATTCATTTCTGAAAGTATGTTAATATTTGTTCAGTATTAATTATTAGATTTGAATGGCAGATCTTTCCCGACTTTTTAATTCATGTTAACGAATGAAGGGGGGGGGGGAGGTAAATGAATTATAAATTTATGGCTATTTATTTATAATTTATATTTTTATTTTGTATATTCTATATTGTATTACACTTCAGTTTTATCCACTATATATTTATATACACGTTGTACTGCAAGTTATATGAAGGCTACGCTACTTTATGTGTTAGTGAGTCTTGTGGGTGACGACGAGAGTCTTCTGCAATCATTGGGCAATCACGAGCATACGTGTGGAAGCGCCACGCAGTAGGGTAAGTAACCAATCAGAAATTTCTGACTTAAAGTTTTTTAATATTCCTTTCTGCAGTGGCTTCATTGTATACACTGTCTGCACTAGAATTTTCAGTGCATGTGGGGAATATTACCATGAATTGTTCATTTAAATACTTTTAAAACATTCATATTTTTCAACTTATTTTACGGTGGTCCTACAATGAAGCTGGCACATATTTAGACGCCTTTCTGGGCGTCCGGCTGTCTACGTCACCGACTTTCAGAACGCTATGGAACAGCGTGGAATGAATGTGGCATTGTAGCGGTGGCTGTGAGGTGGACATTGAAAAGGTAAATATTTCACTAACGGCGAACATAGTAACATTACAATTGTAACGACTGTGTATGTGCTCTTAGGTCTCCATCCATGTAACAATATTATTATCTTGATATTTTTGTGTCAAGATAATAGTTAATTATCGAGGTAGATAGCTGCAGGAGCTCTTTTTTTGCAAACGGTAGCGAAGAAGTTTCACATTTTATATTATACCACTGTAAAGCCCCTGTTGAATAATCGTTATTGATTGCATCACGACTCAATTCATGTATCCTTAGTTAGATTAAATGTCTTTACTTTTTCTATGTGCCAGGCGACGATGAGGAGCCCGTTGCGTGTGCTGTATCTCTGTTTGTTCACCTTTCTGCTCCTCCGCTCTGGGGAAGGCGCCAGACAAGGACAGGACATAAAATGTGGAGGTATGGGATTGCTCAGAAAACACGTAGATTTTTACGGTTCACTTATTAAAATTCACTGCATTTGGGCAAGGTGTGTGTACTTTGTTGCATTTTAATAATGTGCTGTTTTTTCCCCCCTGACTTTTCCCCACGTACATCAACTAGCCTACCTCTGTATCCAACAAAATTTCTTCTTTGTTGCTTCCTCCCTGCTGCCTGTTTCAGTTTCTGAATCTTGCCTCCAGCTTGCAGGGCCCTGGTGGATGAAATGGAGTGGGAAATCTCTCAGGTGGATCCCAAGAAAATGATCCAGACGGGATCCTTCAGGATCAATCCGGATGGCAGCCAGTCTGTCAGAGAGGTCAGGCGGCAAAGGTGTCAATAGTGTAGGAGGAAAATTAGTGTGCTCACATTGATACAATTTGTCTACATCGTCCCTGCTGAATTTTTTCAACTTGACCTGAGAGGAAACCGGTAATCTGCACAGCAGGTCCTTTAACAGTCGCAGTTTCATTTAGTGACCAGATAATTAGAAACTTTATTTGTCTCGTTAAATCGTATTACCATGGTTTCATGTCAGCCAAATACAGTAAATGAAAAACTTAATTTGAAATTAACATGTGTTAATGGATAAAGTAACACGTGTATGGATACATTAACACATTAAGTTATCAATCAACGTTTGAATTTGAAGAAAGCATGTGTTTTTGCATGTGGCTCATATTTGTACAATCCAACAATATGGTAATACAGCCCAGCTACCAAATTCAAATGATACTTGTTTATGGCAAATAACCTCTTTGTCATCAGTACCTGGCACTTTGATGGGTGTTTGCGATTATGAGTTTCTGTAGGGGTTTTTTGTGTGTTTTGCTGAGCTTTCAGTTCTTTGTGTAAGCTTGCATGAAAAACAAAGTGATCTGACTCATCGTCATGATTTCTGTTTTCGGAAGACAAAAAATGTTCCTTCTGGTTAAAATGTCGCCTTGGCCGTCTTTTATGCTCATCCGCCTGTCACCTCAGGTGCCCTTGGCGCGATCTGAAGGCCATCTGCTGGAGGTCTTAGAGGAGGTGTGTGAAAAGATGAAAGACTATGGGGAACGTGCTGACCCCGCAACTAACCGCAAGACCTATGTGAGAGTGACCTCTCGGGACGGCAAAGCCATGGATCTCTCTGAAACCACACTGGATTCACGAGTCTCCTCTAGCCTCAAATATGCTGTGAGTCTCCTCAAACCATTCTCATGATTTTTAGCTTATTTGTGTTGGTATGTTTGGGCCAAAATGTGCTTGCAAAGTTGGCAGTATGTGTAGCAAAAAGGGCAACCATAATTTGGCAGTGGTTATGCTTCTTGCGGTGCTTAGTTGTTAAACCTTTTGCTCCATCTCTTTTCTAGTGCGAGACCATCGTCGAGCAACACGAGGATGAGCTCATCGAGTTCTTCGCCCATGAGACGGACAATGTCAAAGACAAACTCTGTAGCAAACGTACAGGTAAACCATAGCACGGTCACCTCTGTGACACATGGGTTGACATAATCCATTCACCACAAAATGGGTCCACTACACAACTGAAGATGTACCACACCTTGTCAGAACTCTCAGAACCATTGGGAGTTTTAATTTTAATATTTTGGAACTTCAGAAGTCTATCCTTGTATTCTGAGGCACTGAATTCTGCCTATTTCTTGATCACAAGCAAATGCTTTTTCATTGGATCAATATTTGTTCAGAAGTGTACTGATACAGCAGACCAAGTGATGTAACTGTCTAGGCTATGTGCGGTAGTTCAAACTGTGCTTAATTTGGCATTTTATCAAGCACATTTTGTAAGCTAGGGTACATCTCATGTTTTGATTCTTTAGACCAGGTGCTGTATCACAAAGCATGATTACTGAGTTTGTTGGATAATTGCAGTAAAAACCTGGAACAGCTCTTCTTTTTTTTTTTTTTTTTTTTTTTAACTTCAGACCATGTTCCAGATTTGGTAGGGTTCCAGGTTTTACTCAGTGCAGTTATCCAGCTAACTCAGTAACCCTGCTTTGTGATTCAGCCCCTGGAGATTTACCATCCTGTAGGCTTTCATTTCAACCCTAATTTGGCACACCTGGTTCTACTAATTAGCGGCTGAACAAGCAGAGATGTGCATTGTTAGGGTTGGAGTGAAGACCTACAGGGCGGTACATCTCCAGAAACTGGGTTAGGCAGCCCTGCTTTAGACAATGTGTATACGTGTGTTTTGTATATATCCCTGTTACTCAAATCACGGCCCTCAAAGGTCCAAGAACTGCTGGTTTTCCACCCTCCGTTTACCTGGGAGTCAGGTGTGAATACAGTCTGGGTAATCAGTCGCACTAATTGTTCAGTTAATCACCCGGGAGAAAAGAAAACCAGGGCTGGATTCGAGGTTCAGATTTGAGCAGCCATGGTATATATCATTTTAGTGGATTCAGGGTTTTCCTCTCTCTGCCCACAGATCTGTGTGACCATGCTCTACAAATACCCCACGATGAGCTGTGACCCCCCCCCCCCCCACTCCACATGTACTCTCTTTTGCCATGGGGAGGTAGGACTCCAGGAGGAATCCAGATGCCCCACACTTCCATCTCTGGCCGGCTCCCCCCTCATGTTTTTTTTGTTTGTTTGTTTTTTATGGGGGGACTGTGGATTGAAGTCCATGCCGGCTTGATCCTATCAAGAATCTTGGATTTGAGATTACTCAGCAGACATCTTCAGTACTGCTGACTCATCACATCACTGAACCTCTCTCCTGTTGTATTCACAAGTGCTTCTACATCCTTGTCTTAACCCCTGATTTGAGAAAATGGTAACACGTAAGACACGTAACACAGCATTCACAAACAGTACCTGTACTATGGGGTTGTTTTATTTCTAATATCCCGAAGGTGTAAGTAAATCTTTGAACAAATTAATTGATTGGTTTTACAGTTATGATTAGTTAATTTTTTTTTTTACTTAAGTGACCGTTTATCACAGTACTGTACACCATCAGAATTTGTAGAGACATCATTTGTAGAGGTTTCCCTTGGTGATTTTGCAAATAGGATGTTTCGCACTTCATATTGGATTCATTTCATTCTTTTGTTGATTTTCATTTTTACACATTACTGATTTTCTAGAACATTTGCAAACTTCCTACTTATTATTGTTCAATTTTGTGAATGCGACATGTGATATTGTGTCCTTTGTATTTAAATGATTTTTTTCTCCATTCCAACAGTTATTTTTGTTTTTTAACATATTCAGGACCTTTAGGTAACTTGTCTCTAATGTCATTTTCTAAGATGATCTTTTGATGGAAGTATATTTCTATATTCATGTCTGGAGTCTCTGCTTTTACTGGCAAGTTGCTTCTTGTCAATCGGTTGGTAAATAAAAGCTATGTTTAATGATATATGTAATTTTTTTTTTGGGGGGGGGGGCTAGTGGTTGCGATTATGGTACTTGATGTTCTCACGACATGCAAACATTTCCATTGCCTTTGATTTAGTGGCGGAACACACGCACTGTGAAACTAAATTAAATAATACAGAGATTTGAATGCAGGGGAGATAAAAATCCCTGCTTTTTGTGGCTGCTTCAACATTTCTGTTCAAATCATATTATTACCATGTTGTATTTAAAATAATGTATTTTGCCATCAAGAAGAATGATTTAAACAAGACCAGGCCAAAACCTAGTATATGGCTGGACCGAACCGGCCGACCAATGGTGTACCCTCATCACTCAGTGACTCAGTCACAGACATTAGCGTTTATAGGGCTGGCCCCGCTGTTGCAGTCCAGCCAAAAAGTAGAAGATTCAGGCTATCCTATGGCGCATTTGGATAAGGACCTCATCACAAGGGTAGTTGAACCCTGTTGTCAGAGCCTCAAGCTCCAACTGTCTTTGCTGTCTTTTGCACATGAGCCATCTTTTGGACAGCGCCTGCGGGACCCTCACTCGGCGCCAATGAACGGGCTCGCTGGAGCTCTGCAAGGCCTGGCCAACCAGGTCAGTGCACCTGCCAGCACCACCTGTGTCTGAGTCTGTCTACGTCTGCGTGACTGTCTGTGTCTGCGTCTGGGTCTGCAGCCGTCTGCCTAACAAAATGTGCGTTTGAGCAAAGAGCATGCTGCTGAATCATTGTGCAACTTTGGTCTTTGTTACAGGAAATATGAGGCTGCCGACTGATTACAGTTTGGTTATTCCTCTCTTCTGCCGCAGGATTATGCGCCATGTGTAATTTTCCTCTGCTCCCCCACACAGCCGGCGCTGCTGTGACACTGTAATTGAGTTCCTGAGCGACGTGTCATTTCCCCGTGCTTCCTGCAGGTGGTGCTGGTGTGGCCGAGCGCTCTTCAGAAGGAGCTGGGTGGGGAGGAGTCTGACGATAAGCTGAGGGACTACATCTGGAACACACTCGGGGGGTGAGGGTGAGAGCTCCAGCAGTAATGACACGCTTACTGGAGTACTGTTTTAGACTCATCCGTTTGCTGTTCTGCTGTTCAGTGCTGTAGTGTACAATCAACCATATCAGTGGTCTTATGCTGAAATTTACCTTGAAAAGCAGGGTTCATGACTGTTTAACTCATTCAAAGAAAAATTACTTTCCCAAAAACTACTGTCTAGTGCTGGCATTTGGCTGAAGTATTCAAGAGACAAAGAATAAACAAGGAAGTTCTCCACCTATTGTTGAGCTTGAGCTTGGCAAAACACACAATAACATACAGCCTATCAGGGGACAGTGCATGTTGTGGTAGGGCGCGTCTCTACGGTAACCCTCTGTGTGTCTGCAGGCGGTGTTGACCTGAGGAAGACGGACCCACAGGACAGCTGCCAGCGGGATTTCACCCTGAAACACCTCCCCATGAGCCCACGGTCGAGCTGGTGACTCACCGCTACAGGATTGTGCCCAAAGTGCTGCTGGAGAGGGAAAGGCCAGAGACCACAGCGGTCAGCCAGCGCCACTGGTAGAGCGGCCTGGCTCCCCTGGATGGCCTGATGGTGCTAATCGGGACCAAGTCTGGTTAAAAAGGGAGTGATGGAAAGAGTAGTAGGGAGAGGGATGGGATAGAAAGCCTGTGCCAGTAAGGGGTGAATAGAAGAGGCGGTACACCTTTAAAGGGAACCTCCCCTGGAGAAAAACAGGAGCTCAAAATGATTAAATTCAATTACATTTGATACAAAGATGCTTTACAGAGGAAACAGAAAACGAAATAGGGTGAAAACCTGATTGGATGGGCACCATATCCTGACCGATAGATACTGTATTGTGAGGGAGCATATCATATCCTGAGTCATTATTATGCAAGTACCATGTCCTCACAGGATATGTACTGTATCCTGATTGGGCCAGGATCATATCCTGACAGGATAGGCACTGCATCCTGATTGGGCGGCTACCATACCCTGACAGGATAGGTCCTGTATCCTAATTGGGTGGTTGCTCTCAGCTTTGAGAGGACAGGACAGCCTACATGCAGTTACACTCTCTACACTGCAGCGGTACTCATGTAGTCCTTCATGTAGTCCTGTAGTTGGAAAACAACAAAAAGAATGTTTTTATTAATTAATGCTTTACTTCAGTTTGTATCTTTTCCTAAATTCAGGCATTTTGTTATCGGTATCCAAACGATTTTCAGTTGAAAGTAAGCATTGGTTTTCTGAAATATCATTTAATAGGCTGATCATGGTATAGTATCACAGGCTTGGGTTCATTTATACAGTTTTTTCTGGGATTGCAGTGCACATACATGTTTCCACTTCTGAAAGAAAATCTGATGTTTCAGTGATGCTGCAATACTTTACATTGTGATCAATCCTGTCTGTTGGATAGGACTCAGTGTATCTGTGTGCTATGCTATGTCTTCCCATTTTTATATAATGTTTGCATGTAATTTCTCTGTATGAATGTTGGTTTCGCAATCTACTGCATTGCACACGTCCAGCTGTGTTCCAGCTTTTGGGTAGGAGGTGCATTAGGACATTTAAGGTCAGTCTGGCAATCTACAGGCAGGAAATTCAGTGAAGAACAGCTGTACATGTACTGAGTCGGGTCATTCAACTGTAATGTTTCAGTGAGGCGTATGTATGAATTAAAGTGGTGAAATGTCCAGACCTTGTGGATTTACAACCCTTCCCTCCCTCTTGAAACGGTTATAAATATCTACCCCACATTCCAACCCCCGCACTCCAATATCTATCTACCCCCTGCACTGGTTCTGCTTCAAGGCATTCACTGTACGCGGTAATATAGGTATTCCTAAGGGTTTCCATGTGCTTGTGTGTTCACTGTGCAAGGGAACATTGTAAATGTCCTCTGTGTATATGTGTACCGCCCTACCGGGCCACCGTGCGTGGACTGCGCAGGTGAGGTCACGGCTAGAGACCAGCCCACGAGTTACAGGCTTGCACCAGAACCCAGTGTTTCAGCTGGAAAAGCTGCCCATCAGCCCTGGAGCCTTCATGGGTCTGGACACGTAACCTCCTTCACGGATAAAAATTATGGTTTAAGAGGCGTTCTACGTAAAAATTCTGTTCAATGCATTTCAAGTTTAAGACTTTGAAAGGGTTGTGCATGCTTTTTGTAAAGTGTAGCTAAACAACGGTTTTGAATGTGTATCAAAGGGAAAAGAAAACTATTGTATTTTACATGGTGGCCCACTAGGGAAGAACAGGAATGTTGGAGGAGGTTTACACGGAACTGTCTGACATCTGGATTACTGCCATTTGGGCTCTCAGTGTTGGAATGTGCAGTAATTCTGAGGCAGAAATGTCACGATTTAACTCTGGTGGTTTTGCACCCAGAGAGCCCCTTACCCCATACAGCAGTCTGAATACACACGGTTAAGATATATATCAAGCGCCGAGATCACAGGCAGCTCGATGCACTCAAGGTCATTATTTAAGGTGTTTTGATTTTTAAATTTGCGGCAGTTTAAAGAATACAGTTATGATGCAGCATTTGGGGTACACAGTGAATGCTCTGAAGAGTCTGAAAGGCTTGCAGTTTACCCCCAGGATCTAGGGGACTACAACAACAAATGTAGTCACTGAAACTGCAAACAGAGATTATCTGGAATATATTAAAGACCAAGGTTTAAACACACACACACACAGATATATATATATATATATATATATATATATATACTTAAATTATATATTTGTTGGCCACAAGGACATGTACTGTACACCACCACTATATGCCCTCAGTTGGAACCCCACACTCACAGGCCATCTCACTGATCCCCCAATCTGCTTTGCTTCTGACCACAGCAAGTCCCAACACTAAGATGGATTTAGATGGTAAATAATAAGAAGAGCATTTTAGAAATGTATTTTTGTTGGCTGCATGAATTATGCGCATGTAAACACCTGAAATAAATGACGTCTTTGCGTAAGCTACCACGGCATGGCGCTACTGCTGCTCCGTCACCGTAGGCGTACCCCGCTCTCCTCACACAAGTCTACCACAGCAATAAACAACTGCGAGTATTTAAGGACACTGGACAATCCTTCCTTAGTAATAATCATAATAAAACAAAGATACCACCAGTTACCTCTCCATCCCATCCTAATGAAGGAGCTTCACCCTGACTGACTTCGGGAGATGGGATTACTCAACATAACAGACCAGGTACATAACCAGATTTATTAATTTTATTGCAGCTGAGGTAGCTGCTAGCTAGCTTGATGGGAACACCGTCTCTCTTTATTCTCTTTCCAAGTGATGAGGGCGGGTTTCACAGTGTTGGGCCGAGGCTGGATAGTAGCTAAGACTAACGTTATCGTTCAGTAGGCCTGCGCTATATGAAGGTTTTCAGTGCCACATCAGTCTGGATCTTCACGTTTTGCAAATAACATGGATCAGGCACCAAAGTCTTTAATGTTTTGTCATTTTGCTGGCGACTTAGTTTCCGCGTTAGCGTAGTTTTAGCTGCGCTTGGTATGCAGCCAGTAAGCTAACAATATTCTTTGCAATGCCATTGCACTTGACAGTTGTCCCCTGTTAACCACGGTAGTCAGTTAGCAGTACAGATGGTTGCATGTCCACATAAGTGACTTGAAAATTAACTTGGCTCTGTCCGTTTTACATTTAGCTAGCCATACGCAGCTGGCTAGCCACTGCTAACGTTGATAATGAGCTACACAGTGATGTAATGTGTTCGGTTATATTATTGTCTGACAGTGATGCCAGTTAGTCTAGTTAATGTTAGCTGTTGTTAGTTGCAGTTTTTTGCTTAACGTTGGCTAGCTAAAGTCACAAGCTATTTCCAACCAGGTTGCCTATTGGGTACGCATTGCTGTAAAAGTAAATACAAGTCAGTTAGTGTAGTCTAGTCTAGTCTAGTCTACATTATAAAATATAGCTATGAAAGGGCTGTATTCGTGAAACGGGGTGACTATAAGTAACGTCCACTAGCCTAGATTAATAATAGGGCACTTGAGTTTTCCTAATACATTTGATCTACACTAGATGTCTTGGCGAGAAACCAGTTTACTTGGCTAGCAGCTCTCCTAGCATCACTGGCCTTGGTCAACCAGCTAGCTGTTGCTGCTAGCTAGGGAGTTGTAGTATCAGAACCATTAGCTTCCTATCATGTAGTGTACCTTGTCTAGTAATGTAATGCAACGGCAGTGAATATAACAAAGATACGCGCAAGTAGTTGTGCAGGTTAGCTATAGTCTAGTTGCAAGAGATATATAAAAGTATACGTTATTTATCGATAAATTCATGGAGTTGCATGTCATAAACTGACATTCTGTAAATTAAGCCTATTCACATGTAATGGTCATCACCTTTAGCATCGTATATCTCCCATTCCCTGCTATAAGAAAAAATGCTGTAACGTTATACTGGGAAGTAAGTTAAACTAAATTTCAGTGTGTTGATTTATTATTTTGTGAAATCTCAGTTCTATCTTTTACATTAACGTTACTGTCCTCACAGTACATTTTTGGATGGACCGCAACAGCGGGGCCAGGCCTACAAACGCGAATGTCTGTGACTGACTGAGTGAGTGATGAAGTTACACCATTGGTCGGCTGAGTTATGACGTTACACCATTGGTCAGCCGGTCCAGCCATATACTAGGTTTTGACCTGGTCTTGTTAGTATGAGTCACTGGAATAAGCCTAAAACACACAGCGCATGTCTTCTTGGATTAGCAATGCAGATTACAATTAAAGTAGAAGGCTAGCCATTTGTGAGTTTTTCCCCTTGACTGGATCAGTGGTAAACAACCCTGTTCCTGGAGATCTACTGTTGGTTTTCACCCTAACCTTAACATAGCATACCTCATTAAACAGCTAGAGATTTTGATGAGGTGCCTTTAAAGAGCTATAAAAAATTAATTTTACTTGATAGAGACCACTATCCCACCATGGTTGATTGGTCGGTGTTAAAAATAGGTTCAACCTATCTTTAATGACTGGTAACTGATATGTGTAGTTACGCATACAGTGCACTCCAGACCACAGATTTTGCTAATGGGGAGTTTACATATATACAGTACAACCTACCTTTGAAGTGATGTCACCTGGAGATTAATATTCAAATCTCAATTACAGCTCATTATTTTATTATCTGAACTCCAGCTGAAATGGGCATACACTGTGTTCCGCCAGAATCAGGAATTATAAACCCTCTTGTAAAGAGATGGATACTGTACCCTCTTACCTTATGATGAATTCCTTAGAAATTGACCTGGCTGTTGTTGTCTGGCAGGTCATGAAATGTTATTGTCGAGCAAATCATTTTCTGAAATTTCATGAGGGTTGACTCGTTGTTTTATGTCTTAACTGCAGAGTTTATACGCTGTGTGAAAAGACGTCTTCTTTTGTAGACCCCACTGGTCCAGGCCATATTTAACCGTAATCCAGGAGAAGTTCAGGTACTGTTGCACAAGAAGGAAGATGTCAATGCACTGGTAAGAGGCCATGATGGAACCGATTGTGTCTTTCTTCTTTGTACAGAAAACACCAGTATAAATTACATTATCCGTTTAATTACACTGCATACACCAGGATTACAAGGATGCTACAAAGTGTTCAACAGGCAGATGGTGTAGCTCTCGCAGTTTGAAAGGGACATTTAAGTCCTCATAATGCTCATTTATAACATGTACAGAGCTCTCATTTTATTTCCAGCCATATTTTATTTGTTTTTGCCCTCATGGTTTCATTTATGGAGTTTATTTGCTTATTGTACGTCGCTTTGGATAAAAGCGTCTGCCAAATAAATGTAATGTAATGTAATTAATGGAGTTTGGAGACTGTAAGAAAAGCCAAAGAGCACTAATGAGAGTAGCAGAGCAGCCCAGGGGTGTAGTAAGAGAGGGCAGCAGTCACTTAATCAGACTTGGGTGGGGAAAACGTAACACAAAACCCTAATGGTAGATTTAATGAGATAATGTGCCAGACATCAGTGCAGTAGCAATTAACCTACAGTAGGCCAAATATTTCACCGGAAGCCTTTCCAGTAGTGTGCTCTGAGCATATTGTCCAGAGCATAAGAAGACTCATAGGTGTAGTAACCGAAACAGTTGGCGGGTGTAGTAACGCGAGCAGCCCAGTGATGCAGTTACAGGAAGCAGCAGTAAGCTAACGAGGCCCTGGCCTTTGCTCCTGTTCCACCAGGACCCAGAGCGGCGTACCCCTCTGCACGCTGCCGCTTACCTGGGCCACGTTCACATCATGGACCTCCTCATTCATTCAGGTGACGTTACTCTCCTGTAATCTCCTCCTTGTCGCATTGCTTCATCCCTTCATGTCCAGGCAGCATTTCCTCTGAACTGCGATGGGCACTTTGACCTTTACCTGTTGGTTTTTTTTCTTCCAGCTTTGTAAGAAAAAGGTACTGTCTTGCCAGATATTAACAGGCGTAAGCATAAACGAGCGTAAAACCAAAATATTTCTTACATCCTTTGTTCACAGCTAAGGACAGTGCGCAGATTGAATTGAGGCCGTTTCTTCTCTATCTCCCGTGTACCCGAGAGTCTCAAGAATACATTATGGATATGATAGTGTACAGACATATCATCACTGAGATCAGCTGAATTATTTCTCTTTTCTTCTCTCCATCCATCTCTCTCTTGCACACTGATTAACACATGCACTCTCTCTCTCTCTCTCTCTCTCTCTCTCTCTCCCCTTCTTCCCTCCCTCTCTCTCAGGTGCCACTGTTAATGCTAAGGACCATTTATGGCTGACTCCTCTGCATCGGGCAGTCGCCTCCCGGAATGAAGTAAGCACCTGCCATTTTTGCTTTCTGAACCACTGGTTTCCGTTTCATTTTAATCTTAGCAGGTGACAAACATGGCAGTGCTTTTGTTACCACTACTTGTTCACTTCTTCAGAGATGTGCATCAAGCTTGAATTTGTTCAAATGCCGAGTTGGATCTAATTTATCTGAGCTATTCTACTCTTCCTTCTGTTTTCATTTCCATTTTGAGAGCTTTGTCACTTTGACTTCGACTTAACTACTCACCTGGTCAATAGGTGTTCTCTTTACTGTGTTTGGGGAATTTCAGGGCTTTTTAAAATTTGGTTTATTGAATAAATTGCATATTTAACCGTAATCCAGGAGAAGTTTTATAAAGCATTTTATACTGAAGAAAATTGCCCATTGAAAACTTTTTTTGTTTTACCTTGTTTGTTTTATCTCCCCCAACACCTAAATCTGTACTTCCTCATTTGTGGATTAATTGTGTACTGACTGAAAGTACCCACTATGGAAACAAGCTGGGTCAATGGTTTGTCTTTTCTTCATTCCCAGAAGGCAGTGGGGCTGCTGCTGAAGCAAGGGGCGGAAGTGAATGCGCGGGACAAGCTGTGGCAGACCCCGCTCCACGTGGCGGCGGCCAATAGGGCCACGCGGTGCGCCGAGGCCCTGTTCCCCTACCTGGGCAGCCTCAACGTGGCCGACTGCAACGGCAGGACCGCCCTGCACCACGCCGCTCTCAGCGGCCATTTGGAGGTGAGGAAGCGGGCTGAGGGGTGCACAAGCAGTGTGAGGGGTACAGGTGGAGCATGAGGGGTACAGGCGGGGCGTGAGGGGTACTGGTTAGCCGTGAGTGGTGCACGCAGTTCTAAGTCCAGTCGAAATCAGACTTGAATATCAATGCTCTTTTCTATGTTTACCCTTTATTTCCTTGGTCTTCTCTCCAGATGGTGACGTTGCTGCTAAACAAAGGGGCCAGCTTGAATGCTAGCGATAAGAAAGAGAGACAACCTGTGCACTTGGCGGCCTGTCATGGTGAGTTCAGCTCACAGTATATGAGCGAATTTTGGCCTACCTGGGCGAATGTGGTCCTTTGAGAGACATACCCGGTGAAGTTTGACCCAGTGAGGCACCGATGTGGCAATGGTTTGATGCAAGTTATGCCAAAAAGTTATTTGCTTTATGCAAACTCCTGCACACACTTTTCTTATCAGTGATCTGGCCTTAGCATTGCTCAAGAAGGCAAGGTTTCAGTGGTCTGTTCCTCACATCATACATCAGCTGCTTTTGTCGTTCAGTTGTCCATAATCTTGTTGCAGATGCACTGGTTCTGGTGCTTTAATTACACGTGTGACGGCAAGCATGTCAGAGAAATGCTTGCCTTCATAGCAGGCTGAGCAAACTGTTCATTCGGTTGCTTTTTTTGCGTTCACCTTCAGGCAACCTGGAGGTGGTGAAGCTGCT
This sequence comes from Anguilla rostrata, assembly GCF_018555375.3. Taxonomy (NCBI): domain Eukaryota; kingdom Metazoa; phylum Chordata; class Actinopteri; order Anguilliformes; family Anguillidae; genus Anguilla; species Anguilla rostrata. The sequence goes on along the minus strand of NC_057945.1, from coordinate 11,724,791 downwards.
GGTCTCCCGGGGCGCGGACGCGGTGTGCAAGGACGAGCGCGGCTACACCCCCCTGCACGCCGCGGCCGCCAGCGGCCACGTCGACGTGGTGAAGTACCTGCTGCAGCTGGGGGCCGAGGTCAGTGCACAACGCCGACCTCTGACCTTCGACCTCAGTCCCTTTCAGAGAGGCCTCAGTGGAGGGATGCCAGTTTTGTGAGATTTTCGTTCTGCGGGAGATTGATTTTTTTTTTTGGTCAGGCTGTTTATTTCTGCACTGAAGTTGTGCACTAATGTGAGGCAAACCAGGCTGGCTTAGTAATGCCAGTTAGGCACCAGGCATCATAACAAGTTGGTCAGGTAAATATGTATTATCCCGGAGGAAAATTAGAATTTTATTGCTGACGGGGTCAATAAAACAAATAAGCAAACAGTCATAACACAAAACAACTGGACGCAAGATCTTAACAGATTTGGCAGTGTATACAATGATGGTCAGGACAAATGTGTAATCTACAGTTACATGAAAATACTTATACACAATACCTTTTTTTATTTATTCAAACCTGCCACCGTTTGCTATGTGAACAATGGCTATCGTAGGTCCTTTTGTTCTTGTTCCTTTGATTAGACCTTGTCAGCTGCGCTGAGACTGATTCTCCAACGTCAGACGGCTTTCAGGCCTGAGGCACTCTGGCTGTTTGCTTTGGCCTCTTCTTTCTGCACAGTTCATACGAATGCAGCCCCGTGTGTTGTTCTGTAGCGCTGCTTAGCGACCGCCTAGTGACATCACCCCTGCTCACCACATGATTTCTTAAAAGCATGCGCCCAGAGCATGTAAACAATTTTCATAATTTATGTTCAGCTACTACTGTTTTTCAACTTTTAAGGGTGCGCTGTTCCCACCCAGCAACATGGCATATATTGTTAATGGAGATCTGGGTCATATACGTATTTGTTTTGGATTCAAATACTTTTCTATGCTTTACCGATCTTATCTGGTGTATTCGAACCAATTCAATATTCTCAGAAAGTGCAAATCCTGCCTTCTGGTCATATAGGCAGGCTGAATTACACCAGGCAAGATCAAGAGCGCACAGAACAGTACTTGAATCCAAAACAAATACGTATTTGGCCCTGGTCTGTGTTAGCGCAAATTTTGAAATTGAAATTTTTAATTGGATACATCTTTTCAAACAAAAAAACAACCTGTAGCGTTTTCTGAGGAATTATGGCAGCTTGCGGTCATATTGTGCACAGTATCGGAAGTACTGCAGAGTACTGGAGTTTCATAAGGAATTTAATAGCTATATTATAGAGGTTGTTATCATTTTAAACATTCAGTAATGTGAGTATCGTTCAGTGATGATGGGGCTCCTTGGTCACAGTCGTATGATGGATCGTTTTCTTGTCCTCCCATGATGGCTGTTTTTGTTGGCCCCTCAGATGGACGAGCCCAACGCCTTCGGGAACACCGCGCTGCACATGGCCTGCTACCTGGGGCAGGAGTCCGTGGCCAACGAGCTGGTCAACCGGGGCGCCAACGTCAACCACCCCAACCGCCGCGGCTGCACCCCCCTCCACCTGGCCGCCGTCTCCACCAACGGCGCCCTCTGCCTGGAGCTGCTCGTCAACAACGGCGCTGACGTCAACATGCAGGTGAGATCCCGCGATGATGATTTCCCCACCCGGAAAGTCCCGGAAAGTGCGTGATGCCCTTGAGAATTTACACTGAGCAAAAATGCATCCATCCTCCTCACTAATTTGGTAGTATGATGTCACTTAGGGCAGCATTACCCCCTGTTACTCAATCACAGTCCTCAAGGGCTGAAAACTGCTGGCTCCCTCCCTTTACGTGGTAGTCAGGTGTGAAGAAAATCTGGCCAATCCGTAGCACTAATTGTTCAGTTAACTACCTGGGAGAAAAGAAAACCAGGGCTGGATTTCAAATTGAGGGCCAGATTTCAGTATCCTTGCCCTAAGCCCTAGGTTTGGAAGTCACCCTAGGGACTATGGGTCATTCCACATCATTGGATAATGCATCCACCAATCAGCCTTCCTGCTGGCTTAAACAATGCCATTGGTGTAATGGCCTTGAAAAATCTACATCTGCTGATCTCTAATTATTATCATGAAGCACCTGGGTGTTGGTGTAGCAAGGCACCACCTTTCTGCATTTCTATTTTTTAAAAACTCCGCCAATTTCCACAGCCACCTTCTCACACTTTAATTAGCTGTTGTCAGGGTGTAGCATTAAAATGTGTTTGTGTGAATCCCTCCCAGAAAACTGTAGAAGACTGTTCTGTGGCTTGAAAATTAATTCATGTGAGCGGCATGATTTAAACTATTTAGCGTTCATTAAATACTCTTAATTCAGTGGAGTTCTGCGGCATTGAAGAGCACCTGTATTCAACATAAAATAAACATATAATATTTGTCGTGGAGTGAAGCTGCTCTGCCGTAGCAACGCTGGTCGCGTTTGCAACAGCAGCGGTGGCATTAGAACCCTGTTGTGGAGGAATGGCGGCTGTATCTTTCTAACGGTGCGTTCTCTCGTTCTCTCCTTTCCAGAGCAAAGAGGGGAAGAGCCCCCTGCACATGGCGGCTATTCACGGCCGCTTCACCCGCTCCCAGATACTCATCCAGAACGGTAGCGTCCGAAACGCCGGGGCAGCTGCTCATTTATTTATTTAACCAGTCGTTAGTTACTCAGCTCACCTGTGGACAGGACCTCATTTACAATGGAAAACTGACCACGAAGCCAAAACACAGTAATGCTGTAGAAACATGGACAAAGACCTAGATGATACAAAGGTTAAAAGTACCAAGACACAAACGGGGGCTGTGTCTGAAATGGTCAACTAGTTCCCTATGTAGAGGCCTACCTAGAGTGTCAACCATCCATCCATCCATTATCTGTACCCACTTATCCTGAGCAGAGGGTGCTGGAGCCTGTCCCAACGTGCATTGGGCGAGAGGCAGGAATACACCAATCTATCGCAGGGCACACTCACCATTCACTGGCACACTCATGCCTATGGGCAATTTAGAGTGGAATGTCAACCAGTTTCTAGGAAATGGTTGACACTCTAGTTAGCTCGCTATATAGGGGCCTAGTGGAGCATTTGAGACACAGCCAGGTGAGGGTGGAAGAGCAGCCCCTGACTGTGTCTCTACCCCCTCCTCAGGCGGAGACATTGACTGTGTGGATAAATATGGCAATACTCCTCTTCACATTGCTGCTAAGTACGGCCATGAACTGCTGATCAGCACCCTGATGACCAACGGTGCTGACACAGCCAGGTGAGAGCTGGGCAGGGCCTACAGGTACAGAGAGAACACTACTGACACAGAGCCAGGTGAGAGCTGGGCGGGGCCTACAGGTACAGAGAGAACACTACTGACACAGCCAGGTGAGAGCTGGGCGGGGCCTACAGGTACAGAGAGAACACTACTGACACACAGCCAGGTGAGAGCTGGGCGGGGCCTACAGGTACAGAGAGAACACTACTGACACAGCCAGGTGAGAGCTGGGTGGGGCTTACAGATGCAGAGAGAACACTACTGACACAGCCAGGTGAGAGCTGGGCGGGGCCTACAGGTACAGAGAGAACACTACTGACACAGCCAGGTGAGAGCTGGGCGGGGCCTACAGGTACAGAGAGAACACTACTGACACAGCCAGGTGAGAGCTGGGCGGGGCCTACAGGTACAGAGAGAACACTACTGACACAGAGCCAGGTGAGAGCTGGGCGGGGCCTACAGGTACAGAGAGAACACTACTGACACAGCCAGGTGAGAGCTGGGCGGGGCCTACAGATGCAGAGAGAACTCTACTGACACAGCCAGGTGAGAGCTGGGCGGGGCCTACAGGTACAGAGAGAACACTACTGACACAGAGCCAGGTGAGAGCTGGGTGGGGCCTACAGGTACAGAGAGAACACTACTGACACAGCCAGGTGAGAGCTGGGCGGGGCCTACAGGTACAGAGAGAACACTACTGACACAGAGCCAGATGAGAGCTGGGCAGGGCCTACAGGTACAGAGAGAACACTGGCACACAGCCAGGTGAAAACTGGGCGGGGCCTACAGGTACAGAGAGAACGCTACTGACACAGCCAGGTGAGAGCTGGGCGGGGCCTACAGGTACAGAGAGAACACTACTGACACACAGCCAGGTGAGAGCAGGGTGGGGGACTACAGGTTTACAGAGATCACTACTGTGACTCCAGATCTACAGATGGCTGGGTGCAGCTCCTGTAATCTTAAGAACAGCTTTCTTTCCTTAATCCTGTACACGCCTATGGAAGGAAAACTGGCAGCTCGCAAAGCACAGACACATTCACTGTTCTTCTCCGTTATCCTTGTTTTCTGCTGACCCTTATTGATTGTTTTAGATCTCCATTGACATTTGGTTCCTGTGTGTGTTTGTGCGTGCGTGTGTCTGTGTGTGTGTGTGTGTGTGTGTGTGTGTTTGTGCGTGTGTGTGTCTGTGTGTGTGTGTGTTTGTGCGTGTGTGTGTGTTTGTGCGTGCGTGTGTCTGTGTGTTACTCCAGGCAGGGGATCCACGGGATGTTCCCCCTGCACTTGGCCGTGCTCTATGGGTTTTCAGACTGTTGTCGCAAGTTACTCTCCTCAGGTGAGGATCTTTTTTACAATCTCGGTGTGCGATTTCTGTCCACAGAACGCCACGTCTCATCAGCTGAATCGCACCAGAGAGCCGAGTTTAAATCACTTCTTCTGACACGGTGCCAGTGGCTGTAAATATATATAGCCTGCCATTAAAAGATGAAATAAAAAAAAGCTAATATTGGCAGTATTACGGTCTCCTCAAGAAGCGCGAGAATCATCTTTAACGTTTTTACACGGGCGGGCGTTTCTTTTGTGCGATGCGCAGCGCTTCCTCTTTCGCTCTGACCCGGAACGCCCTGTTCCCCCCCCCTCCACCCCCTCCCCCCCCAGGTCAGCTGTACAGCATCGTGTCCTCCCTGAGCCACGAGCAGGTCCTGTCGGCCGGGTTCGACATCGACACCCCGGACGGCCTGGGGAGGACCTGTCTGCACGCCGCTGCGTCCGGCGGGTGAGCCGCCGCGCTCCGCTCCTGTTTCCCGCCGCGGTTTATCGCCATGGTTTCTGCCCTTTTCCCCCTCAGTCAGAGAGCTTCGGGGCGCACAGGGGTTCGATGGCGCTCGGTTGATTACCCGGTGTCCCCTGGTTTAGTTTTCTGAGCTGGTTGATGATGTTATGGTGGCTCTCCAAGAGTAAGAGTGAATGTTACTGATTTAGAGGGTTAACTAAAGAGTCTTATTTAAAAAAAAAAAAAAAAAACGGTTAGGAATGAATGTATGCCATTTGTTTACGTTCATTGTAACTTTACAGTGACAGCCAGGAACGTGAGAAGGTAAAAAAAAGATGGTGTGCTAGTTGTCACTGAATTGTACAAATGTGAAATTCTGTGCAAATGCTGTGGTAGAACTTCCTTTATGTTACTATATTTACTATATCAGGATTAGATTAATGTCTTTTGGAATTTCAGTAACGCGCTTCAGCTCGAGGGACTGTGGTGATATTTTAAATTTAAAGTGAATTGCCACTGACAGAAATGTACAGGGTGGAATTTCAAGATTCAAACAACTTATGTTGCAGACCAGAGCCATCTGTCTGCATGAATATATTTATCATCAATCTCTTTTGTCTTTTTTTTTGCAATTCTATTCATCAAGAAAATATCCTCACTGACTGATTGTGAAACTTATGTCTCGTTATTTTCTGGCAGAAATGTTGAATGTCTTAACTTGCTGCTGAGCAGTGGTGCCGACTTGACCAAGAAGGACAAATTAGGAAGGTGAGTGAGACTTGCTTTTGGATGCGCCCAGGGCTGGAGTTACTAGGGTAATGATCCAACCATGCTAAAAAAAGCAGGTTGAATGCAGTCGTTAACTGCAAAGCTAGTAATTATATGGTCTGAAAACGCTGTAGTGTCTTCATTAACATGACACACTTTACAGAATATATACAGAACACTAATTAGCCAAAAAACAACGCTTTTCCAAACACAAAGATGCTTTGCTACACAGAATGAAGTGTGGCAGGAGAACATGACAATCAATCATGCTTAAAATGTCCTAGGCAGCAAAAAGCACCGCTGAAGAAATGTACCGTAGACAACGGCACAGTAATGAGGATCTCTTTTAATGTGCAGACACAGTGGTATATCAAGTTCTTAACCAACCCTGCAAAGCTTGCCCACAGCACTGCATTAAATTTCACATTACAGATACAAAAAATTTCTGCTCTCTTTATGTAGTCTTTCTTTATTCTCGCTCGTTTTAAGATTGATTTGTGTCGGTTTGGTTGATTCGGGTTTGCCTCCCGAATCAACCAAATCAACCCGGATCGTTTTGTCAGTCTGGATTTCCATCTGTGTCTTTGAGCGAATCTCTGTCGTGTTTCTGCGAGACTGACCGACTGGCTTCTGAGTATCAGCCTCAGCTGTGCCTGAGTGAATCAGTGTGCCTCAGCTGTGCCTGAGTGAATCAGTGTGCCTCAGCTGTGCCTGAGTGAATCAGTGTACCTCAGCTGTGCCTGAGTGAATCAGTGTGCCTCAGCTGTGCCCGAGTGAATCAGTGTGCCTCAGCTGTGCCCGAGTGAATCAGTGTGCCTCAGCTGTGCCCGAGTGAATCAGTGTGCCTCAGCTGTGCCTGAGTGAATCAGTGTGCCTCAGCTGTGCCCGAGTGAATCAGTGTGCCTCAGCTGTGCCCGAGTGAATCAGTGTGCCTCAGCTGTGCCTGAGTGAATCAGTGTGCCTCAGCTGTGCCTGAGTGAATCAGTGTGCCTCAGCTGTGCCTAAGTGAATCAGTGTGCCTCAGCTGTGCCTGAGTGAATCAGTGTGCCTCAGCTGTGCCTGAGTGAATCAGTGTGCCTCAGCTGTGCCTGAGTGAATCAGTGTGCCTCAGCTGTGCCTAAGTGAATCAGTGTGCCTCAGCTGTGCCTGAGTGAATCAGTGTGCCTCAGCTGTGCCTCTGGATCAGCAAACACTAACGGCGTCCGATCATTATGTTCCGTTCCATCCGTTCAGGACTCCGTTGCACTACGCCGCAGCCAATGGGAACCACCCGGTCGCGGTCGTCCTGGTGAGCGCGGGCGCTGAGGTCAACGAGCCCGACGGGACCGGCTGCACCCCTCTGCACTACTCCGCAGCCTCTCAGACCTTCTGCCGGTGAGTGTCCCCGTCCCCCTCTGGGCCATCCGCGAATAGGAACGCTCCGCGGCGCGCACCCACTTCCCGTTTGACCCTAGTCAGTCTGCAGCACACAGTACGTTAAGGTTGGTGTGAATCTGTAGCGTGTGCCTGTCTGTGTAATATGCTGTGTTTTAAAATGGCCGGTGCTCTTTTCAGAGTGGACAGGCATTACTCGGGAGACCGCCAGTGTGAGGAGCGAGACAAGGAGAAGTTTTTGTGAGTGTGACCCTCTGTTTACCTGCAGCTGTGCGCTCGGAGTCCCGCGCACCTTATAATTCGCCAGACCTCCAGCGGCAGCCTTTTCTGATGAGGTCTGCTGTATTAAAAGCAGTTTTAAAAATGGTTAGAAATGCAGTGTTATGAAGACTGACTTCCCTTTTAATTTAAATTTGATTTTAATTTTTTATTGATTTTGTAAATACTGAAGTATGGGTATCAGAGACGGTCTTGTGACAAACCTTCATTTCACGCTTATTGGCACTAAGGGTTTTTTGTTCTCGGGATATTACGTGTGAAGGTTCCCCATTTCATCGCTCATTCTCATTATTTGAAACCCACCATACTTGCCTGGGGCCAACATATATGTATTTAATCTTGGACCAGAAGCGAGCCACTGAGTTCCCTGCTCTAAAATAACTGTTACCTCGTTTTAACCTGGTTCTGTGTGTGTCTACAGTAGCCTGGAGTTTTTGCTGGACAATGGCGCAGATCCGGCCATGCGGAACCTGCAGGGTTACACCCCCGTTCACTATGCAGCTGCCCACGGCAACAAGCTGAGCCTTGAGCTGGTGGGTCATTCGTTTAGTCATTTATTTCTTTACATATTTTTCCATTTCATTTCGTTAGAGAAGACGACGCACAGTAATCTGCATAAGGCCGTTGTGTCCGTGCACCATGTTAGATTTTGGTGCATGGCAAAATTGTGAAAATCTGTTGTCTCTTGTTATAGGTGAACATATATAGACATGGTCATGAATGACAAAATGTATTAATATGGAATACAGTCAGTTTTTGTATGTCTGTGTTGTGGTACATGTGATTTGAGCACTGATTCCACTTCTCTCTGTGTCTCCATGCTTCAGCTCTTGGAAATGTCTTTCAACTGTTTGGGAGATATAGAGAGCACCATTCCAGTTAGCCCTTTGCACTTAGCTGTAAGTACTCACCCTTACAGCCCCAGCTTCATATTAATCTGCTTTATACTGTGGCCTGTTAAAATATTTGAATAGGTCAGAATTCTGCTTGCTTGCACATGTGTAGGGTCTGAAGTGTATATATGATTATTGGGGGGAAAAAAAACAGGTACCTGAAAATGTGGGATGGTAAATTAAACTCTCTTATTTCACTGCTGTCTATTTATTTTGTCAAAAGCCTACCACCAGGGGGCAGTGCAGTATTTAGTTCACTGATCGGTGTGTGGGTGTAGTATTTATTGGTTATAGTGTGTGGTGGGGTGGGGTATCTGGCTTTAAAGTCTCCATTGTTGAAGGGGCGGGGGGGGGGGGGTTTGACCGTCCTGGAACCAGGTTTCAGCGGTAGTAGACTGTTGAGAATGAGCTTCCCGCTCGCCCGTTTTCGAGCAGGCCTATAACGGACACTGTGACGCGCTGCGAGTTCTGTCGGAGATGCTTGTGAGCCTGGACGGGCGCGACTCGGGGGGGCGCACCGCGCTGCACCTGGCGGCCCAGCGGGGCCACGCCCCCTGCGTGGAGGTCCTGCTGGCCCACGGGGCGTCCTGTCTGCTCCAGGACCACCACCGCAGATGGACCCCCCTGCATGTGGCGGGTACGATGACATCATCAAAATGCGCCGCCTGTGTATTTATAGCAATGCAAATACGACACCTGACCGGGGCAGTAATGCACCAGATACATCAAATAAAATAAGGTTTTGAGGCAACTGGGAGTTTCACCAAAGCAGATTTCTTGCACTTGAAAATTTTCCCAAATTAAATTCATTTTGCTTAATTTGCTTTCCTTAATCCTGGTTTGTGAAATAGTCCTGAGATGTGTGTCGTGTATTACTGTAGACCTGATCCTGTTATATACACTATTGTTCTTTCATTGCAGGTCACTCTGGATGAGAGTGTATGCTAAATCAGTGTGTTGTAATGAAATGTATTGTAATGTATTGTAATATAATGGTGTTTTTTGTGGCTGTTCCATGTCAGCTGCCATTGGCCACACAGACTGCCTGCGCTTGCTGGTGGAAAGCGGGGAGAAGGCGGACCTCGCTGACATCACGGACGCTCAGGGAGAGTGAGTGCCCCGTCTGAGGCCCTGCTGCAGCTCTTTGTCTCTGGATCCATCCACTGGGGGGTGGGGGGGGGGTCTGTCTGTTCGTAATGGAGTAAACACCTTTCCCTGTTGATGAAGACAGATACCCAGTGTTCACAATTGCGGATTGGAAGGTTTCATTATATGGCTGGCCCCAGAAACACAAGAATACGTTCAGCAAGCAGATGCTCTTTTAGTTTGAATTAAAGTTAAACTTTAAACACAAGTTCTTTTATATACTTTCAAGTCCTTCATTTGCATTGAATTGTCCGGGGGTCAGGTGTTAACCCCTGCCGGATTGGTTCCAAGACACTCTTGTTACCTCTAGAACCAGCCGGACATGATCTCCAGTACACAAACCCGCAACATCATCTGTGTGTTCTCGAGCGGAGTGTTGTGCTTGTGCGTATGTAAGGAGAATGGCGTTCCCTCAGTGCTGATGGTGTCCCTCTCCGCAGGACCCCCCTGATGCTGGCGGTGCTGGGCCGCCACGCTGACTGTGTGCGCCTCCTGCTGGAGGAGGGAGCCCTGCCTGACGCGCAGGACCGAAGGGGCAGGACTGCTCTGCACCGGGGGGTGAGTCACCACCGCGCACAACCGAAATACGGCTGAGTAAGGTCGCACCTGCAGACCTGGTCATGAGTATCTGTAAATATACGGCTGGAGAATAGGGTGTAGTGTTGGTGTGCGAAAGGGGGTGGAGGGGTGGAGGGTGGGGTGTGATGTGTACGGGTGTAGAATTGTATGGGTAGAGTGTGCGGTGTGGAGTGTGTGTAGTATGTGTGGTTGTTGCATTTGCTGGGTATAGTGTGCGGTGGGGAGGGGTGTAGTGTGTGGGTGTAGTATATATTGTGGGGAGTGTAGTAGTGGTGAGTGGCAGTGGAGGTGCATGTGGTGTGTATGTGGTGGAGGTGTAGTGGGTTAGTATATTGGGTGTAGTATGTGGTGGGGAGGGGTGTAGTGTGTGGGTGTAGTATATATTGGGTGTAGTATGTGGTGGGGAGGGGTGTAGTGTACGGTGAGGAGTGGTATGGTCCAGACCACCCCCACGCTTGCGCCTGACTGTGCGGTGGCTGCAGGTGGTGATGGGGTGTGAGGTCAGCGTTTCGGCCCTGCTGGAGAGCCACGCCTCCGCGCTCACCCAGGACCTCCAGGGTCGCACCCCCCTCCACCTGGCGGCGTCCTGGACGCTGACACTGGGGAACTGCTCTGCCACGGCTCGGCCCACCGTCCTGCAGGACTACAGGGACACCGCGACTGGCCCTCAGTGAGCCCCTCGGATCAGTGCAGATGGAGTCTCTTGTCGAATTGTTCCGGATGTTTCGGTTCTGCATCGCCCATTCCCCTCTGAGTGAATGGATTTGTTTGCATTTCTTCTTTCACCTCAGGGCATGAAGACTGTTTGGAAGTCTTACTTGCATAACCATTAGTATCCGGAGTAACCTTTCACCCCTTGCACTGGCCTGTGAGTAACTGTGCTGTGACTTGTTTGTGATACTGTGCTCTATGATAACTTTCGTCGAGGTCTATGAGAACTTGTCATGAGAACTCTTCTGTAACATGTGTTCGGAGTAACTGTTGCTCCTTGAGTAACTCTGTTCTGTGACTGTGTCCTATGAGTAACTATGCTCCATGAGTAACTCTGTGCTGTGACTGTGTTCTGTGAGCAACTGTGCTCTGTGAGCAGCTCTGTGCCGTAACTCTGTGTTCTCTGTGTAACTCTGTCCTGTGCTGTGTGCCATTCAGCTGTTTCTGTTGAAATTGACTTGATGGTTTGCGCCGTGAACCTTGGTCCTCTTAGAGATGCACCGTATAGCAGAGATGTTGTAGTTGTGTGAGGTACACACTCTCTCTGTCTCTGTGTAACAGGATTAATGGCCATAGTGGGGCAGCAGAGCTGCTGCTGGAGTTGGGGGGCTCTCCACTGCTGAGCATCAGAGACGCTAAGGGGAGGTGAGCTTGTCACTGCCGACAGTATTTACTGCATACAGTCCTCTGCGTTCACTGCACAATCACCTCTGTGTTTACTGCCCAAACACCACTGCCTTTACTGCAATATCACCACTGCTTGTATTGTACATAGTCGCCACCACATTTACTGCACGCAGTATCTGAACAAATCCTTATTCTGTGCGCGAACCTTGCCCTATGCTATAATTCGTCTGGATTAACTAAGACTTGCGATTCGATTGAGGGGAAAGCAACACCGTGGCAACCAATCTCATAAAAATCTTCTTTATATGGAACAAATCTGCATGGACATCAAATCGAAGCATTGTTGAATACATTCATGAACCCTTCATGGATTCTTGTGTATCTTTCATGACTAACATGCATTCATGACTTGGCGACCATTACTGTGCATGTACATATGTACTGTTATACTGCTTGGGAATTGTTGATTAATTGGCTACTTGGTGCTGCTCTTTCTTGTAGATGAATATTTAATAAAACTCTTCTTCTAGATAGGTGTCTGTACGTCATACGCCATGTATGTACATAGTGAAATGCACGTACCTGTATTGAACGTACCTGCTAACCACACTTTACCGTTCGCGGTTCCCCCTGACCGTGTCCTGCCGCGCTGTCGCCCGTCTGCTCGTCCGCCTCTCAGGACGCCGCTGCACGCCGCCGCCTTCGCCGGGAACGCCACCGGGCTGCAGCTGGTGCTCAGGCAGGGGTCGGAGGTCAACGCCGTGGACCTCGCCGGACGCTCCGCCCTCATGGTCGCGGCGGACCGCGGGCAGACCGCTGGCGTGGGTGAGTGAGTGGGGGGGGCCGAGAGGCGCGCGATGGCGAGGTTCGGAAATCAGACGCGCCCTGTGATTGACTATCAAACAGATTGCGACATTGTGTACGTCCTGCTTGATCGCATTTTATTGGCTGTGAGGGTAACTGATGTCATACTACTGGATGTTGCAGCAGTGCGACAGGTCTGTTACTACCACTGGGAAATTGCAATTGGCTGGAAAGGGTTAATTGTTTTAAAAAATGTTTTAAAAAGGTGTGTATAAAAACAGGTGCTGCTGTTTTCTGCAGTGACAGTGCGTGTCATCAGTGTGTCAGTAATGCTGCTGTTTTCTGCACGTGTCACAGTGTGTCATTAACAGTGTGTCAGTAATGCTGCTGTTTTCTGCACAGTGTCACAGTGTGTCATTAACAGTGTGTCAGTAATGCTGCTGTTTTCTGCAGTGACGCAGTGTGTCATTAACAGTGTGTCAGTAATGCTGCTGTTTTCTGCAGTGACACAGTGTGTCAGTAATGCTGCTGTTTTCTGCAGTGTCACAGTGTGTCATTAACAGTGTGTCAGTAATGCTGCTGTTTTCTGCAGTGTCACAGTGTGTCATTAACAGTGTGTCAGTAATGCTGCTGTTTTCTGCAGTGTCACAGTGTGTCATTAACAGTGTGTCAGTAATGCTGCTGTTTTCTTGGTGGGGTCAGATATGCTGCTGCACAGAGGAAAGGCCGACCTGACGCTGCTGGATGTGAACAACAACACAGCCCTGCACCTGGCCTGCAACAAGGTGTGTGTGTGTGTGTGCGCGTGCGCGTGCGTGTGCGTGCGTGCGTGCGTGCGTGTGTGTGTGTGCGCGTCTTTTTGTTAAGGTAATGACTGAGTGTGACAGAAATAATTGTGTTTTTTAAGCCTTCGCCCCAGTGTTCACCGTCCCCCTGACTATGAGGAAGCGAGTGAAAGTCTTTTGAAGGGAAATTGTAAATGTAGAAAATTGCCCAAACCTTGTCTGCTGATTCATGTTCATTATCTATTTAACATAGAGAACAGTTGTCTGTTACTTTAATCAATACTCCTGCGTAAATGGCGGCGAGAACCTGGTGTGTCATTTTGTGTCATTTGCGTGTGTTTCTGTGTGTGTCCTTTTGTGTAATTTGTGTGTGTTTCTGTGCAGGGTCATGAGATGTGTGCCCTGCTTATTCTGGATGAGATTGAAGACCTGTCACTCATCAATGCCACAAACAGTGCTCTGCAAATGTGAGTCCTGGGGTGGTCTTAACTGGGTGATGGTTTACAAATTTATGGTTCCATAAGTCTGTGATGATCATACAGTGTAGAATAGTAAAGTTTATGTGTACGTGCGTGCGTGTTTTGAGTCTGTTTGTGTGGACTAGCAGGGTCGTGTGCCGGCTGTGTGTAGGCCATGCGTGTGCAGGCCGTGTGTGTGTGTGTGTGTGTCTGTGTCCAGGCCATATGTGTGTGTGTGTGTGTGTGTGCATGTGTGTGTGTGTGTGCGCATGTGTCTGTGTCCAGGCGGTATGTGTGTGTGCAGGCCGCGTGTGTGTAGGCCATGTCTTACGGGGCCTCCCTCCCTCCGTTCCCCTGCAGGCCCCTGCACATGGCGGCCAGGAAGGGCCTGGCCACGGTGGTGCAGGTGCTGCTGAGCCGCGGTGCCACAGTGCTGGCTGTGGATGAGAAGGGTGAGGCACATTAACACGTATAAACCCTCTATTAGCCATTTACAGACAGGGTTACAAAGAACAGCCACTGCCTACATACCAAAGTACCCGCTTATAAACATTAAACACTGACAGATATAGATGTATAAGCTATACACTAGGGATGCAGTGCTTCACAAAACTCTTAGGTTAGGTGCGGTTCACGGTTTGGGTGTCACAGTTTTGGTTCGGTATGTACGTTTTTGGTAAAGCAGAGGAAAAAAGTGCCAGTGCCAATCAAATTTTCATTTAAGACTGTTATTAAAATGGTTATCCAAATGTAATCAGTTTGTTATCAGTAGCCTCGGTATATTGACATGTGTTATGGAGACTGAAGCGCTGCTTAGAGGATTAGGTCCGATCATTCTGAATTTTTATATTAAGCACAGCATGCAACATGTAAAATTTTGACTGTAACAAAGTGTGTTTTTGCATATCTCTTGATTCCCCAGGCCACACCCCTGCCCTGGCCTGTGCGCCCAATCAGGACGTGGCAGACTGCCTGGCCCTCATCCTCTCCACCATGAGGCCTTTTCCTCCCAAAGAGCCCGCTGGCGCCCCCTTCAGCCTGGGCCTGCTGAAGCCCTGCGGCATCGCGGCCGGCTGCGGGCCCCTGCCCAACGGCGCCCTGGGCCACGCCTACGCCAAGGACCGGCCCGGCGCCGTCGGCCTGGACGGCTGCTTCTCCGAGTGACCCCGCCCCTCGTTCGCACGCGGCCGTGAGCGGGAAGTCGTACGTGTTCGCGTGCGTCCGAGTATCTCTCAAAGGTGCAGTCAAACCCATATGCAGTTATGAGCCTCTCCTCCTCGTACACGAGCTCTCTCTTCCACCTCCGCGTGCTCCGCCCACCGAGCGCAGCCCTAGGAGAAGCTCCGCCCATCGAGCGCAGCCATGCGCAGCCCTGGGAGAAGCTGCTCCTCAGGCCTTCAACACTATTCACCAAAATTCATTCCGTCCCTCAGCAGTTTGGTTTGTAGCTTTTCATTTGGTTATAGGGCCTTAGCTATTTATTTTTAACTTGTAGAATTAAAAAATAAATAGAATAGAATGTCAGAGGAAAACTATATCTGTAAATGCACCTTGTGTATTTTAAACCTGGAAAAGCAATGAGCACTAAATGGAAAAGTAAACACGAGGGGCAGAGGTAGCAAGCCCAGGTGCAGTAGCACTGTAAGCACACCGGGGGCATCGCTGAGACGGATCCAAGCAGGCCGTGTGGTTGAAAGGAAGGCCAGTGCCTCGGAGGGCAGAGATGGAGAGAGCTGTGGCTGAAATGGGTTTGACTGTACCGCAGAGGGAAGGGGTGCAGAGAAACCCTCATTTTAAGTACAGGTAACACCCTCAGAAACACGCCTAACAGCTTGAGCGACGTGAACTAAAGAAACCATTTCTTATCGGTAATAAGCAATCTGATTGTATTGAGCAGTTATGAGATTAGGAGATAACGGATGATTTATATGCTAAATGTACAGTTTTTTTGTGTTTATGTGGGGCTCCAATTTTGCACAATGTCAGGGAAAAACAATCAGAAACAAAAAGGAAAAAAAAAACTACAATTCTGCCAATGAGCTGTTGTTTATCAAGCATTTATGGAAGGGAGGGGTAAGCCTGAAAGATGCAATGGCGGCTTCCCCCTCCCTCCCTGTTAACCCTGCAGAGAAGCAGGGGATTGTGGGTAGGGAGGACTGCGCTCCAATACCTCTCAGATTACATGGCAGGTGAAATCGCCTTGATTTTCCTGCTCACTCCTGGAGCTCAGCCAAGGTTATGGATGAAGGAGGGTTTTCTTTTTTTCTTTTTTTATTTATTTTGCAGCGTATGTGTTTTTATGACACTTTCAGTTTTGTTTTTTTTTACAGCTTTGTGCCTATGAAATACCGCTAATTTTGGGGAGGAACACCCTATCGCCCCTTGCACACACAGACACCACCTTGATTCCTTTTGAAAGGGTGATTCTTCTTTTTTTTTCTTTTTTTTTTTTTTTTTAAAAGAGAGCAATACTAGATTTTTTTTAAGGAAGCGCTATTAACTTGAACAGTTTAAGAAAGACAGGAAGCTCACATGCTGCCACCAAACCTGGGGTGAGGGGAGGAGTCCACAAGTGTACCAACACGTACCTCTGGAACTTTAATATGGCTGTGAACTTTTCCACAAAATTTGTGTACACCATTTCAGAGTTTCATGAACGATGGTTGTACGATCCATACGAATTTGTGGAGCTCAGCATTTTTTTTTGCACTTTTCTTCTATATGAGGAAAAAACTATTAGCTGCTGAAATCTGCTGCCTTTTTTGCACGTTTGTCCTTACAGTTTGCATCAGTGCAGTCCATTTTTTTGTTGTTCTGAAAATTTCACTCTGAATTTTTTGTTGAAACTTTCAGACCAAGTGTTGTTTTGTGTGTCCATGGGACTTCTTTATTTGTGTATCTTTACTTTTTCTCAGCAAGGGAGTATTTAAAATTGAGTTAAGATCTTAAACTGCAATACACTCACTGTTAAATTTACCAAAGGTAACATATTAATACTATGCTTTTTAAATGCCTTTCTTTAAGACAGCCAGCCATACTAGATGTTGAAACGCAACCCCTCCCCCCTCCCCCCCCATTATGTTCTTGTCGATGTATAACAACTAGCATGTAATGCGGAATCCCGTTTGAGACGTGGAGCTCTGAATATCTTTGATCAGCGATCTCTAAGAATGTAACAATCCGCTGTCGTAAGCAGCATCCAAAGAAACGGCCGTGCTCGTGTTCTTCTATCTTTTCGTTTCTAAGTGAAAATTTGGCATTCGCCCTTTCCTTTCCTGGGGACGAATTAACTGCACATTAACTTGGGTATCGCAATGTCATTTCATAACCGCGGGAGTAGGCAGCCAGATGTGCTCACGCAGCTACGCCGTCCGCCTGGCCGCGTTTCCTACGGCATCCAGCAAAAAAAACCAAATCTGCCAAAGTCTTCACAGCCGAGCACACGAGTGACAGTTACAGATACCTCGCAGTCGCGCAGAATTTTCTGCTAATGCATGTGTATGCTACGGTATACTCAAAATAGCCTATTTCACTGTGTCTCGCGTGTTGAAGGGATAACGTTTTAAGATAAAAAGAATCTGAGGACATTTCATACCCTTAGCCAACTTTAATGGCTTGTCCTATAACACTTTCTACGAATGGTCCTTTATATAAGAGCTATACAGGTCATTCATAAGCACTACCTACCTTACTCCACTAAGGCGCCTCTATTTTAAAAACTGACTGGCAAACTGGTAGGTTGTTATGGGTGCGTTAATGCGGTTCTCAGTCTATGTCAAAAGTCAACATGCTGAATTTTCATGTAGTAACATAACCTGACATGTACCCTTTTTCAGTTGTTGACATAAGCGCATATGAATGCTTATAGCGTGCTTAAGGTGGTATGTACTGCTTGTGACATAGTTGTATAGCTCTTATGAATGAACATCACTAGGAATTATTATCGCATTTCCTGTCTGAAATGACTTGCCTTAACTGTGACAAGCTTCAGTGGCTGGCCTGCCAAATTATCGGAGTGAATTCCAGTTGGTAAACAGTGGTGTGAATATCGCAGAGGTCTTACAAGGCACAGTCTAGCTTCAAATCCTGGAACCCATCTGCATTTCAGATGGCGCACAGAAGTGCTTTGCTCTGCACTATGCATCAGTTCAGAGCATAGAGGTTTTTTGTTTTCACATTTTGTTCGACACTGATGAGCTTTACATTTAAAAACAACGTAATGACCTCGCACAAGGCAGTTCCGGAAGCCTGTCGAGCTCGAAGCTTGCTCTGTGTATCTTTATCACCGCACACATAAAATGCCTAGACATCATGCGATCTTTATGAAGCTTCTTCTCAGTTGATCCTTGTCCGGCTCCTTACCTTATTGCCCCTCTTTGAGTCTTCCTACATGCTAATGCTAACGCTGTGCTTATACCATGAGAGACCTCAGTCCTGTCAACCACATCCAAAGCCACCCCTGAGATCTGAGTTGCTCAATGGACGCGCACATTTTTCGGGTTCGTGTTCAGGCTTTTTTTTGTCTACTGAACAAAGCAAATTAGCAAACCATTAGTCTTTTGCACATGCTCAGTAATTGTTTATTGGCAGTGTGTCAGCATTGTGTTGCACGACAGCAGAGCCCATTGTTCCTCTTGGATATATGTTGAGTTGTAAACGAAAGAAGGTCCCAGCAACAGTTGAGTTCAAGTGTTGGCTTTCGTATATAACTTGACGGCGTATTAAATCTTGAGGATCGTTTAAGGGCGCTTGCGATCCTTCGGCTCAACTGTAAATGTGTAGAGCAGCCGTCGTTCCTCATCTTTCGCGAACTCAAGTTGTTGAGGCTGTCTCCATGCTGCTGTTCAGCTCTGTCATTCAAAAGCTATTTCTCAGAATGAACTGCCAATGAAAGCTGCTGGAAATGCATCTTAAAGGCTTCTATTGTGCGCCTGTCTTGGAGCACTTACACTGGGTGACTGTAGTATACTTTATTACTCCCATAGAAGGAGAAATTTTTTTTTTTTGTTTGTTTGGTCATCTTTGTCCAACAATGCAGTCAATGTTTCTCATCTAGTATGGCTCACATAGTTGGTTTTAAGTACTCATAATGTCTTTGAACACCAAGGAAATTATTTCCAACTCCCATATTGTTTTGAAACCTTTTTGTTTTTGTTAATTTTGCATTTTCTTTTGAAATGACAATCAGAATTGTAAGGGCTTTTTATTTTGTTAGTGAACCTTTCGAATTTTGTAAAATGACTCTCCAGTATTCAACAACTGACCAAATTCACTGGATTTTGAGGAATCGGTGGCAAGCATATGTGCTTCTTACTTTCATTTCAAGAAAAAAAAAATTTATGCATCTCCAGGCAACTACACTCGGTTACGGTTCATTTGCACAAGCAGTACATCTGATCTGTAAGCTGTTCCTCAGTGGCAACTGCTTCATTTATTAGAAGCAGAACTTGTTGCAGTCTGCGTGCCTAGAATTGTTCTCTTTTAAGAATTTCATATGCAACAGCACATCTCCTTGTGTGTTAATAGCAAGCATAGAAGGATGGGAATGCAGACAGAGATTGCCGGTTGGTTCCCTGGTCCATTCAGCTTATAGGGCTTAGAAGGAACCATTTGGGGGGGGGGGATAGCGAAGCTTAAATTTCACACTTGTGTGGCCAGAACTACTATTTTGGCAATGTCCCTAACATGGAATTGTAAAGCCTTAATGAGAAAATATTAATAGCGATAAGTTATGAAGGAACGACAGTTGCCAAAAACCACTCTCGTTGCTATTCCCCTGTGTTGGTACTAAATAGGCTGAATGTGATTTGTATGAACTTACCTGCTCTATGATGTCATAGGGGGAGGGGGGTAGGCAAGCAAGATGACATCACAGTAATAATGAAGCCATTCCACTGGAGTTCTTGTCGAGGGAGGAGTTAAATCTGTTTTGATAAAGTTAAACCATCCCATCCATGTCCCCCTCCCCCGTTTTGCTTCTGTGTATTTCGATCTTATGACTATGTGCTGGCTGTTGTAAAATTGCAGTTATAAAATGCTCCTATTATTGGACCACAGTTTAGTTTTGGCTGGGAGGAGCTGGAGGTGTTCCCTTGAAGCCAAACAAAGGCGATTAGGGTGAAGAGAGAGAGCGAGAGAGAGCCCGAAATGGGGCGAGGGTGAGGGAGGGGTGGGTTTGTCCCATTCCTCCTCTTTGTTTACATAGCTCATATCGGTTTGCATTGATTCAGGACCCACAGAAAGGCTGCTGCTTTTTTACATGCAAATGGAAACGCTACGAGAAGAGTTCCTCTCGACCCTGATCCAAAGCACTTAAAGTAAGCACTTTTATGCATTTAATATTTATATACGTGTCCACACGTATGTAGGTATTAAACTTTCGATGACAGTTTCAGTTTCTCGAGCGGAAGGGTGGCGCGTAAACGTATCTGAGAGGACGGGGAGGGTGGAATTGGAGACTGGACGAAAGGAAGCCCTGGAACCGTAGATGTGCGTTTCCGCACACACGCGTGTGCACGCTTCCGTGCGCCTGCACGTGTAGCACAAACACGCTTCACGTCCGAGTGAATTTGCACTGCCATTCATTTTATTAGTTGCCAAAAAAAAAAAGAATAAATAAATAACATTTGATAAGGTTAACATTAATAAGACTGAAAAGTTAACATCCGAGCCATGTGAGTGAATTGCTCACGAGTGAATGTACGATCTGGTCCATGCGGGGGGTTCGGGTTTAGAGATCAGGGCCTGTATTCAAAAAGTGTCTATGTAAAAGCGCTGATCCAGGATCAGTCTTACCTTTCAGTCCATAATATTAATACAGGCCCAATTATCATTTTGACTGGAAATGAAAGTATTTTTGTTTTTGTGTTTTATTTTTTTGGGGAGGGGGGGGGGGGCTGTTGGGTCAGAGCCATCTTCTCATTGGAACTTCAAACAGTGAAGCCAATGAGGATATTCCTAATGTACACTGCCTCCATCCTGTCAGTGCAATCGATACACTATGCAGTCTTAGTGACACGTCCGATCTTTCAATACATGATGAAACAAAACAAGAGCACCGAAAAGGACAGTTCACTTTCTATGGTTTTTCATTTTATTTTACAGCATGTTGTGTTTGGCTCAGAAAGTTTTTACAGTATGTGTAATGAAGGATATATTAGAATGATGTTTGGAGGGGTTTCTAATGACCTGCTGGATTTACAATGGCAGGTATAGGGGCATTCGGAGGTCAAAAGCAAGAAAACACACTTCTGATCCAAAGCAGCTTGTACTACCCCATTATATTGCATCCATTATCAAGCTGTACACATGAACGCGTTAATATTATGTCGATTATAAACCTTAATATCAGTTTTTATATCTTGCTGGCGCCTCTTTCCGTGAACGCAGTAGTCTCAGGTTGCTTGTGCCATAGGAAATTGTTCCAACTGATAATTATATTAAATGCAATTTTTTTAAACTATAGGATTAAACACATTCACAACCTTGGGAGGCATAACGTTGCTGTACAAGGTGCTTTGGAGTAGTCTGAATTGTAATTTCTTGGCTTTACCAGTGTTTATGCTCTACATGTGAAGTTGTTGGTAACTGTGGTATGATTTCCATTACCAGAGTTTGGCCCCTGCTTCTTCATAACGTATCATCACATGCGCATGCAACAAAGGAATTATTTGGTTATTTGGCAGAACAGGCAGGTGCCGCATGGTCTACCATTGAATGCTGTGAAATCTCAAATATAGAAATTTAAAAATGTAAATCTGAAAGAAATGGACAGGTGTGCACCAGCTATACAATTCTCTAATTTTCCCCCAACGAAGTGCAGTTGGGGCAACCAAGATCTTTCACTGGAGATTTTGGCTTTAGCAAATTTAGGCTGTTGCCACAGTATAGCGACCGTGCAGAAGATAATGGAAGACTTTATTGCCCGATGTTTGGAAATGCTTGGTAACGGAAAGCAATACAGTGTGTAGCGTGGCCGGTACGCAGTGAAGTTTATATATTGCACTAATGTGAAAAGTGTTACGTAAAGAGCCAGGAAAAGGACGGTTAAGACCGATGGAAGACCGGGTTCAGCGGAACAGGTGGCGGTTACGGCACGATTTTTAGCACGTCGTCTCTGCGCGTAGCGGGATGTCTACGAGCCCCGCGCGAGCTTCGCGAACAGCTGGTTCGACTTCTTCACAGCCGAAGGAAGAAAGCTAATGAGAGCGGATGTTATGCAAAGTGAAATTCATGTGCGATGTAGTGTCATGTTGAATTAACGGTGCTTGCTTTCTGGGAGAAATCAATTGTGATTCTTCATACGAACATTTAACACAAACTGTAAAGCGATTCTGAACTGCAGCAGATTCCACGGGAGTGCT
Organism: Anguilla rostrata; assembly: GCF_018555375.3. Classification (NCBI taxonomy): domain Eukaryota; kingdom Metazoa; phylum Chordata; class Actinopteri; order Anguilliformes; family Anguillidae; genus Anguilla; species Anguilla rostrata. Next base: position 11,702,948 of record NC_057945.1, on the reverse strand, counting down.
TGCCATAGGCTCTCACTGCAGGTTAGGAAAATGTGGGTAGGGGGGGTGGTGGGGAGGGGTGGGGGTATTTCGTACGCGCTAGGTATTTGCTGATGTTGTTGTCATGGCTATTATAATATATATGTAACAAAGGTAGAGTGGCTATGCTGGGCTGCTGGGAGAATTTTACATTTACCTCTATGGACACCCGTGTCCCCGTTACTTGAAAAAACACACGTTTAAGGCAATAGAAGAATAAATTACATTATATTTTTATTTCCCTGTGGAGCATTTGCCTTAATCTAGGGTACAACTGTCACACTTACTCAAGACAAGCAAAAACTGACTTTTCTATCTTTAATTTGTGTTGGGTGCACTGCGTCTTCAGTATACAGTACAATGTTACATGCTGGTTGCGGCTGAGTTTATCAGATTTTTTGGCACACAATTTATGGTTGCAATGTAATACATTGTGACACAAAATACACCCTATGTACTCTAAACTTTATCTTGTAGCAGTTTACCTGATTGCATAGATGCCATATACTTCACCAAAATTTTCTTTATCAAACTTGAACTATTTTGGGTGAAGCACATCATGCTTTACCTTCCTTCCTTTATTAACCTTTTCCTGCCATTTTCACAGAATACCCTTTTGTTTTCGTATTCCACACTTACGTGCTAGTGCATATTTTAGCTCTGCCCTACTTATATTGGCTCCGCCCTGTTTACTTTGGTTAATGGCTTTGTTTATAAGTTCAGTTGAATGCAGGTTTTGACTCGCCTACAGTGGCTGTTGGAAAGGGTACGTAGAGCCGTACGCGCCTGTAGTGCATTGGTGCTTGGTTATTCGCTCGTATCACGAGGCCTTTTTTAAAAAAACTAGGCATGGGGCTATTAGTTTACACTGAAGTGGGACTAAATCTTTTGGTTTTTCAATCAGTATGACTTGATGGTAAAATAACTTTGGTTTTCCACTGGGGGGAGTCTACAAGAGAATATATTTTCTGTTTCTTTCTTTTAAGAACCAATGCTAGACACAGTCCTTCGGTTACTTTTTTCATTTCATAGTTTTTATTTAGTGCATTTGGAGTAAATTAACATTTTTTATCATTAGTGGCATGTTAACGAGCTTAACTATAGATTTTCGGGGCCAACCCCATCTGCTGTGCCAGGAGTTGCATTTGAAAGCCCCTGTGTGAGAGGGAGTTTGGTGGAGAATCGCAGGGGAAAGAGAGAGGAGGTCGTGGTAGGAGGAGAAGCTGCATAATAGAGACCGAGTGGACTGTCCACCATTACAGGCCACGCCCCAGCAGTGCGAGCCTGTCACCCTGAGCGCGTCACACCGTAGACTTTTAACCAGCTGAAGGTTTCATTAGGACAACCCCACATATCCTCCTACCATTCTCTGTAGAAAAATGTAGAAAAACTGGAAACGCTGGCGTCTGTGTTTACCGTACGGGCTGTCGGCAGACCTTAGACACCTTACCTCATTCCCAGCAGAGGCTCTTCCCATCTCCGATGGAGTCTGCACTGCGCCTTAGCCCATATCGGTTGTGTCGTGTGACTTGTTATATGCTGCACAGATGGGCGTGTTTTCTTTATTTTTCACTTGCCTCTGATTCCAGCTGTGGCTCCATATCAAATGCACAGATGCACAGCACTGAAAAATCCAAACGTGATTGGATAAATCTACATGTCCAAAAAAAAAAACGATGTATTTGCGATGCTTTCCGTCAGTTCTTCGTATTCCCTGCTGCGGTTCAGCTTGAAAGTGTCAAAGAAAGGCGTAACGTAAGCAATTTAATTAACTCACCTATACAATGTACAATATCTTACTTAAAAATAGCTATGCAGAAATTCTTTATCCAAATTAGTGTAGCACGTGAATCATACCATTGGTTCGTTGTATTTTTATGGTGAGCCTTGAGCCAGCTGATTGACAGCCTTGCAGGATTTTAACAGAAGGGATTACCCATTCATTTCACCCCCCAGTCTCCTTGTATATACACTTCAGTTTCAATCAAACGTAAGGGAAAGGACGTCAGTTCTCCTAACAGCCTTCAGTCCGCTGACAATGTGTTTTTTAAAAACCTCGAGCGATGATGAGTGCATGATTGTGCCTTTCCAATTCGTCGTGTTTTGAGCATGCAGGTCAGTACGTTGTCATTTTCCTCTGAGCACGTTTCTCCCGAGACGTGGCAGAAAAAAGCAGTCAAAGCATTTTCATTTTTTGGACGTAACGCGAGTGTTTTGGATGGCAAACGCATGTTGCAGTGAGACTATTTTCAAAAATATATTTTCTTTTATTTTTAATGAATGTCCCTTATAGTGTAGCCTTCAGCATAGTAGAATATTATGGCTTTTGAGATTAAGACCAGAGACTCATGTCCGCTACAGGGGACTAACACGACTTGCTGGGTCTTAAGATGATAATCAAGCTTCTCTCTAGTGTTTGTTTTTAATGCTTTTTTGTTGGCATAAAATTTAAAAAAAATTGTATGAAAGATAAGAGACTTTGCTGTCTCTGAAACAAGATTTGCAATATATATTTAGGATATATACTGTGTTGTTCTTGAAGGGAGATGAGTAGGAGTAAATAGTCCACACATTGAGAAGTGACTTAACTATCGTAGTTTTCATTTCAGGAATGTCAATACTGATCACTTTTGAGTCCATGAGAATTAATGTCAAAAAACAGAAATGCCTAAATACAGCTGTAATCCTAATGCTGTGGTCAGCTATTGCCACAAATTGTTTGCATATTAAAGTTAACTATTTTAAACGTCCCTACATCTATTTTTGAAGACCTAAACCACCCAGCAGATTTGGATGGATTGTATTAGAATGTAGATGAGCTTTAACATTAAGTGATATTGGCATTATCAGTCATTTAGATGTTAAACAAGTGTTTGAAGAATGAAAGATATCTATACCAGAAGGCAACTGGATGCTTATGGGTGTAGTACTATTGTACGTAGAAATACTGTGTTGTTCATTGGCGGTGCTTTGTATTGTTGTTTTTGTGGTGTTGTGTTTTCAAAGTATGTAGTTACTATACTGTAATTGTTTTGGTTGTCTTGATGTTTTTAGGAACATGACGTGATTTTCTTCCCTTGCTCATGTTGCAAGGGTTCTTTAAACGTTAAACCATGCACTAATTTCCCTTTCTTCCCTCAAAAACTCATCGGTTAAAAGAATATTTGTTTTTATGCACATCTAAATCTAAAGTAGAATCTTACCGTCTGTGTTTATTGAAAATGGGAGTGCAGCAGTCCTCCTCCCTGCCTTACGTCTTTAAATCCCAAGTGCAGAGAATGTCAGAGTCTTGTAGTACATTCTCGTCTGATTACGAATAAAACGTTTGACTGATCACGTTTAGAAGTCTGAGATAAGCTTCCAGATAGCCAATGCTCTTCATTTGTTGGAAATACTTGACAAATACTATGACTTTCCTTTCCCCTCTCAACAATTCAAGAATTTTAATTGGCCAAAACTGTAATTTTTTAATCAGCTATTACGTGAGTTTTGTAAATTGCATTTAGTGATTACTGAGTTGCTGAGTAAAATTTATTTTGTGGGGGAAAAAAAAAACCTAAATATTTGCATGTATTAGTGAAATCAAAAAAGGACAAACTTTGATTGAATATAGGCCTTAGTCAAACTGTAAGCACACATTAAAAAAATAAAAGATTTTTCCTGAAAAAAATTAACGTTGTAGACAATGTATGAAAGTCCAAAAATAACCACACATTTCTAGTTATGCCAAGAAAATTCTCTTCCAAATCACAGCAATTAGTGAGCTGTTTGCTGCTGTGGCAGTTTCTTCCAGCAAATGTGTTGTGATGACACTATATCACTATTTAAAAGGCACAATTATTGAATGAGTGCTAATTAGCTTTCCCCCATCAGATTAGTCTCTTGGGCTGAACTGTGCAGCTTTCACTCCTATAATAAAGTAGGCTAGTTGAGCATTGCCATCCCATGGGCACCATTTTTCATTTGAGCGAGTATGAGTGGGCCTCGTTTAGCATTACTTACATGGCTGATTGGGTTCAAGGGCCTACTGCTCGGTTGATCGCCTATGTATGCAGTGTTGGTGAACTTCCTAGCTAGCATCCTGAAATGTCAGGACTTGACGATTTGCAGCTGATCACAGGTCGAGTCGCTTCACTCTTCTACTTGGGATCATTGCCCCCTTCTGTTCTGAGAATTATTTTACAAAAGCTAAGCATGAGCTTTTAAGCTATCACAGTGGCTGTGTCTTAGGCAACTTGCCAGCTATTAGCAGGACAGACTTGAGTATGTATAGTGTGTGTCTATTTAGACTTGCAGTGTATCTAAGAACTTGTGTGACTTCTCTAGGGGTGAGTATGCATGCAGTTATCTTTCTTGGGACTGTAGCAGGTCATTTAGCTCTTAATGGATACATGACATTTGTGGTATTTACTGGTATAAATGTTTGTAGAAATTTGATGTGAGTAATTGTAACCATCTCTTTGATAATGAAAAAACTGTTTTGGTGCCTCCTGTATGGATTCATTTTAATACGATTAGTTGGGACCATTAAATCTACAGGCTTTGGAAAACATTTGGCCTTAATTGGCTTAAGAAAGCCTTTAATTTTTTAAATATAGGAACACGTTGAATTAAGTTTGATACGACCTGTGGTGGCATACTGGTTCCAAACCCACCACAAACCGGTTGCTGTAGTATAGTCAAAGATATTGCATTGTATAAGCAGGGACAATAGACAAACTGTATGGCTGGTCTAAAAATAAGAAAATGTGAATTGCTTATAGCATAGATGGCACTCCTATGCTATGCTATAAATAGTGTTCCTATCGCACCTTATTTATAAATAACTTGGGTTTGATTCGGAATTTGCGTGAACAGTGAACATGCGTACAGTGATATTTGTGGGCGTTTCTTTTTTGGTGGAAAGTTTTGAGATCGCACTTGTAGCAAAACGGCTGATGTTCAGTTAACTAATCTGAGATCAGTGCTGGAGTGTGTCTGCATTCATGGGAGATGGGAGAGGTGCTTCATGAAACCCAACGTGGAGGGAGCTACCATGTGCCATCAGCAGCTCTCCAATCAATGTGCTCCTCTACAGAAAGAAGACTTCTGATTGGATGACACAGGTTGGTCGTTGACAGCGTGTAATGGCCCCGGCCATGGTGAGGCCTCACAGCCTGTGGTGCTGAGAGCCGTGTGCCAGCCGGAAAGGGCTTCTCTTCCGCCCCCTACAGGCAGAACATCATTGTGAAGATGTTAGTGTTAGGATTTGAAGGATAGAAGAGCAGGAGAACAGTGAATAGTTGAGACACTTTCCCCCTGTTGTTCGTAATGGGGCCGTCTCACTGAGAGGAAAACCAGTGGTGAGTTTTTGTACCTCTGTCTAGTGCGTGCATTTGTGTCTGGATTTACTTCATAGACATCAGCAAATAATCCTTCTCTGTCACTTCTAGGATAGAGCATTACCTCTCTGTTCCCTGTCATTTCGTTCTGAAATCTGACCATTTGAATGACCAGTCAGAACACCAACACCTCATTTTCTTCTGTAAACCCACTATCATAAATGGAATTATGAATATCATTATTGTTCTATGTTGTACTTCCTACCTCTGTAATTTACAGGTCTCTGATATCAACATTTCAGGTGCAAAATTATAAAAATGAATATATAATTTGCCATCATAGTGGGAGGAAATGTGCTAGGTTTGTGGGTATTTACTTGGAACATACAAACAAGTATGTGTGCATGTGCGTGTGTGTGAGAGGGAGAGAGAGCTAAACTTATGTTAACCAGTAAGCTCCTTTTAAAGTTTGACGTTTGCCTGTACGTTACATTTAACTGTGGTGCACTTTGCTTCGTAACTCTCCAATGGAAAAGCACTGATGAGGTGGCAGACACACACTGAGTGTTTAAAAAAAAACAAAAAAAAAACCCTGGCGCCCTTTAATTCATCTCTGCGTTTTGCTTCGAAACATGCGCACACACTCAAGCCATATGTCTAAAATCAAGTTTACAAGCTCTCGTAGTCTACGATTCTCTGTGAGCATGTTTTTAGTGTGTCTGGTATTGGTACAAAAGCAACAAATGAGGGTAAAAAAAAAATTAAAACAGGTGTTGTTGGGTTGGGGGTGAACTTGCTTTGTATGAAGGGAAGTCTGACTGTGTTCAGCCTTATGTAATGGACACATTCATAAGTCCAGTTCGTATCTGCCTCCCCCGGTCTTAAGTTACCATTAGAAACAATGGGGCCAAGGTCGGAAGGTCTTCCTGGAAGACGAACCACCCCCACCCCCCCATTCATGACTTTATGTGACAATGCAATCCTGAAAGCACTTTGCCTTGTTTAAACTTTGTGTGAGCCAGTGAATGGATATTTGTTACAAAAGGATGTTATGTACATTTATTAAAAACAATAAATCATTTGACCAAAAAAAAAAAAAGAAAACCAACATTAAAGGAAATCTAAACTTACAAACCTTGGCATTCAAAACTTGATTTTATATATAATGTATGCTGCTGTCAGCTAGTCTTGTTATTCAGTATAGTGGCTTAGAATCGGTTATGTTGAAATAAAGTGCTATTGCCTAAAACCTTTTTTACTTGTAGTGTCATTTTTTTTTTTTTTTGAACCTTTTCCCCCCATTTTCCAGTCATTTGGAATGTGCAGTCGTATTCTCCACCTCCACATTGCTGCATATGTTCTCTTCTAAAATGAGTGATGTCACCATGTGGGCCTGCCCGTCAGAGTTACCAATGGCAACAGGCTGGACTCTGTGCTGGACCTTGCGGCCCTTCCACACACCGAACAGCAGGTGAGCCACACGGAAAGCCCTGCACTCTGGGCTTCTGCGCCTGCATTTCTGACCAATGCAGCTGCTGACCTTAAAAATCGGGGAGGCTACATTTTTATCTTTAAACTGATGAAGTGCCTCAGTCCAGAAGGGTTTGAGAATTCCCACCAGCTTACAGTAAGTCTGTGTCTCTTACTTGAACATCATGATAACATTCTGGGGGCGCTGCTCTAGAGTTTCCTGTCAAGATTCTCACCCGCGCTTCATCCGGGTGTCCAGCTGTGAGATTGCTCCCATCCTCCCACACTTGCTTCTGTTCCATTACATTCAGGGCACACCACTGACCAACGGACCACAGAATGCACTGATCTCAGAGACAAAATGACTTGAAACATGACTCTAGGTGCACCACTCTGCCTGTCCACGTGCCATAAAATGTACTGAGGGGGAATTAATTGGAATGATCTTTGTTTTCTCCATTCGTTTAAGGTAGGGAAATTCAAGCAGATTTATTTAAATGGCGACTGTGCGGGATTGGACATTGTAACTGCAATACATATATGCTGTAAAAAGACCCCGTGCACCCACTTTCTTTTTACATTTAGTGTTCATTAAGCCAGAAGATAAAATACATTAAAATTTTTAAGAATTTATAAACAGGAAAATAATAAAATTTCCTTTTGACAGCAGTTATGTTCTGTATGGCTCTCACTGCAAGTTTACCTCTCATTGGCAGCCTCCTGAATTGTCCTACTGCCGACTGGTCAAAATGTCAAATGCGAGATCAGCTGCACAATCACAAACACCAAATCCTCCATTTGTGTGTATTCAGATATACAGCATATAGAGGCCCCCAAGACACAGAGAAAGAATGGTTTTAATGAAAGTTGTTCCAACTGAAATTGATGGCACAACAAGTTAATTGTAGATTATTTCACAGAAAACCCCATATGAATGGAGCACTGTTAAGACATTAACCTTTAGTATTAACATTAGACATTAACATTTCTTTTAAAAAAGGAACAAATGGTGCAATAGCAAAAAAAAAAAATTCAAACATGACATCAAACAACAAATATAGTTTATAGACATGATCCTTGGGTATGTTGTTAAACTCAGTAGAACTTCATCACCTGACAGGAAAGCCTCTGGGGTTGAAGCAGGGAAATTATCCATTTGCTTAGAGGAAGAATTTCACATTTTTATATGTTTAATAAATGAGAAAGATGGCCTCTGTCCCTCTGGTTAGACTTGTGAATTGATTTCCAAAGAGTCCAAATTTAAGGTTAAAATTTGACAGTAGCTGTCCTGAACATTTTCCAGTACGTGTAGCACACAAATTTAGCAATTAATAACAGGGCACCCATTAAAACCTGTACAAAAATGCTCATAAAAGTCTTGGGACTCCATATAATCAGCCTGCCATGCTATGGCCTGGCTCCCCATTAAAATAAATGACAATTCATTTAGGCTCTGTCTGAACTCTCATAAAGAAGCCATTGGTAACAAACTATTTCTTATACAGTGCAATCACGCGAGCTTCAGTTCTTGCAATGTGGGTATCAATTTACTTGCTTGAAAGATGGATTCTCTCAGTGCAAGGTACAGAGGATCTAAATATAGCTCTATTGCACTTGCCCCAACCCGGGCCAGCATAGGCTCTGACCAGAGCTCGACCCAGAGGGCTTGTGTGATGCGGTGACGTGGCAGGGGCTATGTTGACGGAAGGATGCAGGAGTCTGTATGTGAGACGGTCTTTAGTGGCACAGATCAGTCCCCGCGTTGTGTGTTCCAGTGAGGGAGGGACCTTCCTGTTCTCCAGTTGCCAATCATCTCTTAGCAGAACGCCGGGTCTCCTTCCCGTTGCTAACGGCTGCCCCTCCTGCCCCCTGATTGGCTGCTCCCCTGCTGCCGCTGTTGCTGCCACCTCTCCCTGACTGCGGTGGATTGGTGGAGCTGCTAGGAGCTGGGGCACTTACCCCATTGCCATTGGTGGTCTCATTCACTGAGAAGAAACACAATGGGTACAATTTTACAATATATCAAGTCCTCCTGTATGACTTATGAAGCATTCAAGGGATCAGACACAGTCAACAAATTTGTAAAAAAATGAGACGTTAAATATTATTTTGTGTCAATACATAACGGGTATGTCCATACTTTTGGCCTATATAATGCAAGTGAAACCATTTTTGGGGAGTTCAGTCTGGTTATTTTTAACCTTGATATCCATGCTACAGGAATTTTAGGGTTTTTTCCCCCGAAGCACTCAAGTTTTCATCGACCCCTTTGCCAAGCAGTCTCATAGACTGCAGGCTGATTCAGGAGCCCAACTTCCGCGGTCGACGAGAGACGACTGTAGCAGAGTGAACTCACCAGTCACACTGGCAGGGGCACTACTGCTGCTGCTGTTGCTGCTGCTGCTGCTGTTGTTGCTGTTGTTGTTAATTGCGTTTCCCTGGTCATTGAGTGCCTGAGTGACAGAACAGAAGAACTGCTAATGTCCCGCAGGAGATTAACGGTCCTTTATGACAGTCTTCTCTTTCATTGAAACTCATATAATCGATAGGGCAGGAGTGTCCAATCTTACCAAAAAGGGTCCAGTGTGAGCGTGAGTTTTATTTCAGCCTAGCGCAATGACATTTGGACTATACTAACACACTAATCATGGAGGTATTCAAACACCTTCTTTAGTTAAATCAGGTGTTTAAGTACTGAGCTGACACACAAATCTGCATCCACACTGGACCTTGTCAGACAAGACTGGACAGCCCTGCATTGGCTCATTACAATGCCAGTTCCATTCATTAAAACAACAGTACAAATTAAAATGACATTAAAGATATACCATCAGCACATAAATAAAAATAAAACAAATTTAAAAAAATTAAATAAAATGTTCACCTGATCGTGGGAATCATTGTCTTTGCAGGGGATGGGTGGGACTCTTACCGTTTTGTTCACCTGAGCCAAGTACTCTGGATTTGGCTCACTGAAGTTCGGAACTTCAGAGTAGACCATACAGAACCTGAGAAGAGTCAAAACAACTATACTACCAAAGACTGCATCCTGAGCTGATACTGATAAACACAGGTCCAATGGGAACAGGGGTAGGTCACCTTTAACATGCTCCAAAACTGAGGTTCCCAAACTCGGTCCTGGGAACCCCCTGTGTATGCTGGTTCTTGTTCCAACCACAGTTGTTATCCCAGAATTTTAACAAGCTGTTAGATTTTCTTAATGAGGTGCTTTTTGTGTTTAGAAGTATTATTTACCCTCTTAAACCAGATTATGTCAGAAATAGCTATGCATGCCATGAAGAATAAAATTACCATGTTGATATTGTGCTTATTGTGCTATACTGCAATAAACAATTACACCCCAAACAAGAGCCTCACCAGGGGGTGGCACTCAGTAGTGCAGACACAACCAACAAACACACAGGACAACAGTTTAACCACCTGCAGGCCTAAGACACAAATGAAGGTGCAATTCAATGCAAAATGACATGTTCCGTCACGTAACAGTCTTTGATATCATAATGTCAGACAGAACTTACTCTCCAATCTTCTGCAGTTCACCCCCTCTCCCAGTATAAAGAGTGAGGCAACCTTTGAATACTGAGGCGTACCTGAGGAGAATCGGCAGGAGTTGAAAATGTTAACACACATTTATCCTTAACGCTTTAACCTTGACACCTTTATCCTAGACAGGTGTAAAATGCAATCGAAAGCACTCTCATAGTTTGAGCACATTTCAAGGAAGGCAATCACAAGCCACAGATCACTTCCGCAAAGGGATGTCCGGGGCCTCAGTGCATTCTGGGAAAAGAGTGACTCACCCCTTAGTGAGTCGGATGATGTCCCCCGTCTGGATAAGGCCTCCAACCTCGTCCCATACCGAGATGCTGATGCTGCCTGTCTTGTCTGCTACTTTGCAGGTCCGCACCTCATGCCCATCTTTCGTCTTAGTCACGCGTCCTTCACAGAGAACAGAGGAACACAACATGTTAACCTCAGAGTCAAGCATTCAAAGTACACATGCCAGATTATGTCTATTCTGTGACTGTGTTCTACACTCACGTGGTTGGGTCGCAAATCTAGGAGCCAATACTTTGACCACAACATAACCATTGATTAACGGCGATTTATTTCAATTTCAGTTAAGGTGCAGTTCAGTCCGGCTTCTAACTGAATCTCAAAAACATGGTCTGTTTCAGTTTGATGGTTAAATTACTTGTTTAGTCTGCCCAATCATCAATACCTTGTGCAAGGGGTAAGAAATGTACATTTTAGTTCAAACTGGGATGGATACATCTTAGTTTGCCCAAAGAGGTAAAGAGATTGGCCTGTAGACATCTACAACCTCTTTGGTTTAGCGGTTAAAATTTAGCAGGTTGGGAAGGTTCAATAGAAAGGCATAAATTACTTAAAGTAATAATCTCGAAGATTTTCATTAAAATAAATGTCTCTATCTATCTCCGAATTAGGTAACACAATGGTGATTGAGCCTATTATTATATTAATTTATATTATTATTAATATAATAATTTATGATTAAAGAACTGGGTGTCTGTGGCGACATTCCCTGGAAAAAACCACAAGCGGCGCATAGTTAGTGACGCGTTTTCCATCACCCATCAGTGGTTGGTCCGCCAGAGAGGGTAGACGGAGCTAACGCAACAGGCTCGCTCTTCAACTCACTTGTGTGTGAGCGGTGTATTGCGGTAACATTTTGCAAGGCAGTTGTTTCAAAAATATCACACAACAATCATTCACGAGAAAGACTGCAGTGTAAAGATGTTCATACCGGGCAAAAGGTGGATAAAGAACGTCTGTGGAAATTGATCATCACTAATTCTACCCCAGGTCTGCTACAGCATTTTAACCCAGCTCGGCAGTGTAAAGGCAGCTTAAGTTAGCCTAACGTTAGAAAATGAATGAGTGTGTACATAACGTTACTTTTATAACAACCATTTTTTATTCAGTAAATAGTAAGTGTTATAGTTGGCGTGGCCCAGGTGCCAACTGACGTCACACAGGCGACACTTGTTGGATCCGGTTGGATCTCCGGGAAGTGAGGTCCAAAAACACACCTACAATTACTGCTTTTCGCCATTGGTACCGCCAAAGAGAACGAAACAGAAATCTTCGAGGTTGTAACTTTAAATTATACAATTACATTAATTTAGCACACCTTATCTATTCACCTGATTAATACCACAAGTAGTGCCAGACTTGGCAACAACATAGTACCAGGGTGGCGAGTGAAGATGCAACGTAAAGCACTACAGCAGGTTAACTGGTTGTTATAATAACCAAAAAGAGGTAAAAATCCTAAATACATATACACTGCATTCACAAGAAGCCCCAAGAAGAAAAACATAAAACCTTAAAAATATAGCCTAACCAAATATCGTAAAAATACCATAACCTAAATATGTATAGAAGGTGGGAGGGGAAACAAATAGGGAGAAACCAGTGCACCTGTCTCCAGCACAATAAAGATGACGTTGAGATTTTTCAGTCCTGGCTTTATGTCTTTTACGTGGGTCTCGGTCGTCATCTTTCAGGACTTGTCTCTCTCTGCACCGATGTGCTTCTTACAACAGCAGACACCACCGCCACCAGTCCTGTAACGTACATTGCAATATTCAAATGATTTATCTACGAGTAATTAAATGTTAAATACGACAGCCCCAGGTAATCAGCCCATGATAATTACCTCCTTTTTACACGCTACCTACTATATGACACAAACGTTCATCAGATTGAGCTGTTAGCTGGTTATTGACAGCAAGTAACTTTGCATCATTCATGCAGGAGGACTCGCTTGCTAGCTATATGACATTTTATCACAACAGCTAACTTCCTATATCTCTCTGAAGACATTCAGAAAGAGTTTGCTTTAATCGGTAAATTAAGTAACTAAGGACCAGTCCCAACTACCAAACGCCCTAGCTAGCTGGTTAAGGCAGGAGCGAGAAGTTGTCTGAGCGCCAATCGACAATGTGCTTGCAGACCTAGCTAGCTAACCTGGGCAGTTCTGTGCAAATACACTGATAACGGCTACCTAACAAGTTATCGAGCTAACGTCTCATGCAACTGATATAGCTAAGAGCTACGAGCAGTTAATTAGCTAGTTAAATAGTTGCAGTCTTAGATCGTGGAAAACCACTTACATATTCGAAACAGGCAAGACTGCTGCCTACACAAGTCATCGCAACAAATAGGCTAGCTAACTAGCTTTCCCGCTAACTAACGTTAGTTAGACTTGCTCATATTACTCACAAATCCGAGGACATGTATGACGCGTAGTAAGCTACTCCAGAATTTTGTTGTCCAGTATGGACTTTAATCTTCTGATTAGTCAGAATACCTTCTGCCAAATATATATTTTCTGGTAATATTATTGTTTTTCATTAATTGTTTATTTTTCATGCAGGGTATTCTGCAGGTCGCGTCAATGCAGTCACGTCACTGTACAGCTCAATCTTAACCAACCAGAAGAGAGACGGGGCCGCGCACGTTATAGTACGTACGAGTGTAAAACTAGTAGCCAACTCGCCATAGCCAGGTTGGTGAGTGCGTAAAAAAAGAAAATAATATATAGATTATTTTAGTCATAAAAATCTTTATTATGTCAATTGTTTTTTAAACTGAGATTTTAATATAAAACTGTACTGTTAACAGGAAAAAGACATCTAAAAAGCCACTGTAAAAATAATTTATTAGCCAAGACATCCGTACCTACAGGCACAGGCGTTGTGCATCATTGTAAAATTCCTCAAGATGAGTGTTTATTAAGCATTAAATATATTGTTTATTTACCTCCGTAATGTACGTAATATTTTAATACCTCTGAGTTCAAATAAATACATATTACAGGAAGTATTGCATATGGAGCCTGTTATTTTCAAGCACACTTAAGACTTGAGGATTTGCGTCTTCAGATGACACAACATTTGAAGAAATCAAACGAGAGATTGGATGGTAAAGTGAAGAAACACAGGACCAACTTGTTGGAAAAATAGAAAAACGTGGGCAACATTTTAATATTGTTCCTGTGAATCATGGTAAATATTTAGTTATGACTGGGCATCAAATTATTGATAACAAATAATTTAGTATCAGTATCAAGACAGGCTTTTTGGGACTATATAGATTCCGCGAGTGTTTGTTTTGCTTATGTGAGTAATACTGAAATGTTTGTTGAGATCCTCATTTACTAATAGAATAAGAGAAAATTTAGAGCAACTGAAAATTTCAAAATGTGAAAATTAATTTTCTGTTGAGTACTGGGCTGTGTTCAACAACTATGAAGCTGCATCTGTCTTTCCTTTTTTCACCTGATCTATAAAACAGGCAAGTCTAAATAACAGACCATTAACAAGTCTGATTTTCTGGTTCATTTGTTTTGGGTACCTTGAAAAATGTATTATTATTATTACTCTACATACCGTCTATGATTCGGACAGGACCCAATGCGAATATTTTTCCTCATAGAACATTCATGGTTTAATTATGAACAGTGATTGGTCGCCTAAATTCTTCATATCTCAAAGTTGTCCAACAGTAGCCTGTTTTGAGCAATCATGTGTCACATGATCGCCTTGACCCACCTGCAATCTGGGCGGCTTTTTTCTCCCCTGTACAGGGTTTCCGACGCTATGATGGCTGCATCTAGCCAGCTGGCCAGAACTAAGGATTTGGCTAACATTGACTGAAATATCTGGATAGCTACGAGTGTACCAGAACCAGCTTTGAAAGGTTCAATTTTAACATTTTTTTAAAAAACTTACTGTTGTAATAACTGTCATACATTCCGTATCTTTGATTAGCGATACAGACAGTTTTCTTTTGCGTTAACTTGGATGCTCTTTCTCTGGGTCCACTGACCACAAGAATCTGGCCAACGTTAGCTAGCATGCGAAGTTTTCTAGCTACGGTAATTACCGGTAACCATTTGTTGGAGATTGCAAACGCCAGACCTCCCTGTATATTTTTATTCGTTTAGCTAACGGTGGTAACTATCATTGTATTAAAGATTCAGGTAGCTAACAGCGAATGAGCTTGCCTGGCGCTAGCTGGGTTTGGCTAGCAAGCCTGCTAACAGGTAGTTAGCTAGCTAATGCGTTTAGCAATTCGTACCTTGTAAAATATCTGCTAATGTTCGCTAGCTAGCTAAATAAATGCTTGGTGAGGGGCTTCATACATTCGAAAGAAGGCTTGCCAACCTGGCTGCCTGTAGAACGCAGTTGCCATGATTTGATGGCTAGCACGCTAAGTGTCGCTGATGCGATGCTACTGCTTAGAATCTAGCTAACTGACATTAATATTCTGTGTAATTTTAAAAATCATTTTAGCCTGTGTTGTTGGTACGTTCTGTATTTGACACAGACGTCTCTGTCCCAAATCTCTTGAGAGCTATTTTGACACTAATGACAAGCTAGCTAGGTCGCTGATTGTTGCATAATGTTTATTTGCTGAGCGGGCAACGATATGACAAAAATAGGTTCCATGGCATTCGTTATTTGAATGTAGTGTGAGAATACTGGTGCTAATGAATGCTATTTTCAGCTTTGTCGGATTTGTTTGCCCGCCACACTCCCAGTAATTACGAATAACACATCTGAAATTGAGGGTGCAGATGGTGGGCACCAACGGGTGGCTGCTGATTCGTACTCACAGCATCTGATATGGACCTTTCATGCTAGAAGCAAAGAAAATATATGGATGAGTCAACCGCTAGCTAACGTTACTGCTTCTTTCGCGATTCTTGAGGTATTCATGCTTTCTGAAATTGTATTTTGTGCTTTTGAGCAACGCAGACTTTCTTACTTTAACGACGATCTCCATTGTGGGTAATGGTGCTTTAATAATGCATTTGTAAAATGGCTTCGGTTTCTTCTCACCTTGAGATGAGAGGTTTGAGCCAAAGCGTCTTAAGTTAGGGAAGGTGGATTTAACATGGCTAAAACCACCGCTGGAGACGAAGTGAGCTAGAGTCTAATCAGTGCTATCCTCCCATTCTTAGGGACGCGTGCCATGGAACTGACTTTAGCCACCTGTAAGACGATTGTTTGGTGCAAAAAACAGAATTGCAGAATACAGTGGTGATTATTCGGCACATTGGTATTTGGCTAGATTGACAGTCAAATAGGGATTTTTTGACGGTCCTTTGGGGAACCCCCTACTTTTTGGTAGAATTATGCAGGCTTTTCTGTTTATGTTACATGTGTTTCACCAATTTAGGGCCTGGAATGTTCTTCTCTGCAAGGAAATATGTGAAATTCACTTCTGCAAAGTCTGCTGAGATGCTACTAAAAGTCAAGCCCTGGCCTGCTAAAATAAGAAATGGGTCAACACAAATCCCCAGGAGTTTGTGTACCTACATGCTCTATTTAAAACACACAAGCAAACTTTGAGACAGGGTCATTCTTTTATCAGTGAGTTCAGTTGAATGTAGACTACACAGTGAATGGTATGTTAAATGGTAAAAATTTTGATACTCTGTGCTGCTGATTGCCTAGAATTTTCTCCCTCAAGGGTCCCCATTCAGCATGCCTAGAATTTAAGAAACGCTTGCACTTCAGAGTTTTGGCTGCCCATCATATTTTAACATAATTGTTAGAATTATTTATTTTATACTGTTGTTCCTCACTTGTGAAAAAACCCTGAACCACCGTTGCATGAACTTTGATTCCAGTCCTTGTACATTCTTGTACACTGATAGAATTGGTGTAAAATTTCATCCCTAAGTTTGGGTTGCTGACCATTGTCGTGCTAATTGGTTCCAGGCTTTTCTGCCGTGTGAGGACAATACCCAAACTCACCCCACATCACATTCTACTGTGCGACAACTGGTCCATGGGTCCCACAGGGGAGGCGGGGGATTCCGGCACTAAGAGATGAGAATCACATGTGAATGAGGTAAATTTGCTTCCCAGCCAACACTGTCTGTTGCTGACTGTGCCTTTTCCATCAATGGTTTCTCCTACCCTCTCTCTTTTGTGTTGGTCACGTGGGTGACATTTTCACCTCTGTACTGCATTTTGAACCACATTACCACCAAGGTTGCCTTTGGTGCTGAAGTTTTCATCTGTACTTTGTAACATTGTAGGTGGGCCATTGCAGTGGTTCCCAAACTTTTTTGGACTGGCCCCCTTAGGTAATTGAAGCACCCCCCCCCCTTTTTTTTCCTCTCCAGTTTGGGTCATCTAATCGTTCTCCCGCTATAACCTTCATTGATTGGGAGAGTGCAGACAAGAACACACTCTCCTCTGAAGCACGCACTGTCAACCCATTGCTTCTTATCACACTACAGTTCACAAGTCAGGCACACAGAGCTGGAGGAGCACACTTAACAGAGCATACTTAACAGATGGACATCAGGCATCAATTGTAAAGCGCTTTGGATGAAAGTGCTATATAAATGCAGTCCATTTACCATTTACCATCACTGGTGCACGATGAGATGGCGTCATCCTGGCTGGCTGAAACTGCTTTCATTGGATGATGCTAGCACTAACTGTGTCTTGCCCTGTGGGAATGCTGGCAGCAGTCATCACTGGCACGGTCCGGGTTCGATACCAGACCGTGGGATCTACAGTATCCGTGCACTAGTACAGAGCATCATCTGGATGAGCCATCCAGCAACTAAGCTAAGCTTCTGTCCAGGACAGTGCTGCAAGACTGCTCAATGACTCAAAAATCTCAGACCACATCTTACCCATCCTGAAGTTAAAGGCATATGTTGTTACATTTGTTGTGGAACTAATATGTTCCAAATGTACATAGTTTCTTGTGTACACTCTTGTCTGCCTACAAAGTACAGATGGCTTCTACTTGTCTTGTGAATATGCATTGTACATGTCTTCTCCACCTTGGCACCCAGTGGTGGAATGAGCCCCACATTGGTCAGGACAGCAATCACTGCTCATATTCTGCCATGGTCTGAAAACAGCCCTATTTAAACTGACCCTCGGCCCCCCTAATGCTGAACTCTGAGCATTTCACATGGGTTTATCCCTGCCCAGGCTAAGTTTGATTGTAAAAAGTGCTGTTGCATAAAAAGGGGTTGAGAAATACTGACCTGGATCCTTGACTGTGCTCATGATGTCACCCATAACATCTTTGGCTGGTGTGCCGCCGGCAGGTGTTTTATGAATGCGGTTACTGAGTAGGTTTATGCCGCCCTTTCGGATCTGCGGCCGTGAGTTGAGCCCTTGGCGGGTGCCGACCTGGCGGTGAAGTCTCTGAGCGTGCCTTCAGCCCGGGAGCCTGGTGCCGTTTCCCCTGATCTGGCCAAAATCCCGGCAGTCACCTGCTCCAATGCTGCCAGCCTCTGCAGTATATCTGTAAAGAGTGTAGAATACCCTGGCTTTTTAAAAAAACTGCCTCACATGTGTACCCCCAGGGTGTCACCCCCACCCTCCCACCTTTGCAGAGGCAGATAGCACCATCTGACAGACTGTGGGGTGTGTGTAGGGGAGTATGGGGGTAGTGGTTTGTAGAGACTGCGTCATCTGGTGAACAGTGTGTTAGCGCTGACTTCTTATCTCTGTTGATGGGCATGATCAATTATGCAGTCGTTTCACAGTGAATGGTAATCACACAGTTTTACCAGAATAATTTGTGAACTATCGATCTATCCAGCTAAAAATAATTGGTGAGAGTAGCACTACTGGTCTTTAGGCTAATATCATCTGTTAGCCTGACTGTTAAGTATGTGTCATCAGTTGTTCTTATACCCTGGGCTGTAATTTGCCCAATTGCTATGGTTACTTGCTCTGATAAATTTCCTTTCACCTCCCAGTTACCATTCAGCCTAATTTGAAGAACTGACACTGGGCTCCACCTCCATAGCTGGGTTTCTCCTGAGATTTCCTCCCACCAGCAGTTTTTTTCTTACTGCTTTTTGAGCGTTTTGTTCTTCCTACTGTTGGGTTTTACCTCATTTGCTTTTTTTATAGGGGTACAGGGCTTTCCCAATTTTCCCATTTCCTGTTGTGCTGTAAGGCCATCTTTGTGACACTTTCTGTAAAAAGCACTATGCAAATAGAACTGAACTCAGTTAAATTTCCTGGGTGTCCTCACCAAGAGGTGCTAGCACAGCAAAAAATATAAAGTACAATACACTAATGTCCCCTGCCACACACACACAAGCGCGCACACACGCGCGCGCGCACACACTCGCACACACACACACACTCGCACTCACACATGCACATGCACTCATGCATATGAAATTACGTAGGCCACTAGTACCCTTCCCCTTGTGGCAGGATCTCCATAAAGCCTGAAAAGCCTGTGTTGGTTCCATAATCCCCCTTTTCCGACACATAATCCCTGATCATACATCTGGTAAACAGCAGGGTGGATTAATTTCCAACAATACTCTCACTGCTGTGAGCAGGAGTTTTCAGCAAATAAGCCGGTTATGTTAATTTGTTGGGAGGGCTTCTGATTCAGTCACTGGCTCTGTGTTGCTTGGAGACCATTTGTATAGAATGTTCCTTGTGAATCTATGTTAGCATATGGTCACACAGCTGTTATTGTGTATGACTGTATATGCTGGGGAAATGTTCTGAACAAAATGATTGGATCTCTGTTAACATGGAGTCTATTTCTGGTACATGTATTAAACACTCATTAGAACACATTTGAATTTTAAAATAAATTTTAATAATGTGAGCAAATTTCACATAAGGTGATGCACAAGCTTGTGAACGTCTTTTGTGCCATAAGTGGCTACCGTTTTGCAAAACTGCTGTTGTAGATGCTTTAGGAATTTTTGCATTAATTTGGCAGCCCATCAACTCAGCTTCACTATAGGAAATTTCTCAGCATTTGAGTCATCTCGATAGCATCTTGGCTAATTGCATGTCCTTGGCATTCCCTCACTCCAGTAAATTGGCACAACCTAAATCGATACTTAGAATTAGTGTGCGAGAGGACTTCAGCTGGAAGGTTCTGGAGAGTCTTCTGCATTTCCTCTGTAGGAGTATCACATTTCTATTGCCTTTTTGCTTTCCATTGTCTCTGCCAGTTGAGAGCCAGAATAGCCTCCGTACACACAGTCTGCATTTCCGAATCAATAAGCAGTTTTATTTAGAAATGGCTGCACAGCAGTTTCGCAAACAGGAAGTGAGAGGACGACCTTCAAGCCGCTCATAAAAGGAAGACTAATGCTGCTGTGTGTGGCTGTTAGGCAATGGAACACTGGTTCCTCAGAGCCAGCATAGAAAGTTACTCACAGAAGCAAAGAAAGACGGTCATTCATAGGTCATTCATTGTCCTCAGCTGAGAGAAGAATGTTTCCTTTGCATATCCTCATCTTATAAAATGTGTGATTGGGTTTTGTATCTTGTCTGGCGCATGTTACTTGATTGCTGGAAATGTGTTTGGGCCTCAGAAGTGCGTTAATAATTCATTATTAATGCTTGTTAATTAATGTGTACAGTTAGCGGTTTTGGTGCCTGTTTTCTTCCTAGGTTTGAAATCGGAATATGCTGTTGGTTTCTTTTTTTCCCTGCATACCCCTGGCCCTGGCTCTGACTCAGGACCTGGGCTCTTTCTCTGTGTGAATGATCTGCGGTCACAGACCATTCATCTGAAGCTGGGCTCAGTGTGAAAGCTAACATATACACCAGTGTGTGATTTCTTACTTCTACATGACCCATATATTCCTAGAAAACTTCCTGCCTTCTGAAACCCTTGCCTGGTTTCCCTCTTCAGTGCGGTCTTGCTAAAGGCTTTTTCTCTGTCGCTGTAATGGTAGGGTGGAAAGGCTTTCCTCAGTAAAGGGAACGCGCTGTGCGTCGTGCCTTGCGACCGACCGTGTCTTGCTCCCTGCAGGTGTGGGCGGTTCCCGTAATGTGCCATGGGCTACGACGTCACCAGGTTCCAGGGGGACGTGGACGAGGACCTGCTGTGCCCCATATGCAGCGGGGTCCTGGAAGAGCCCGTTCAGGTAGGCCCGTCCCCGCTCTTCGGCCGCTCCCCGCCCTGCTCCTCACCCGCATCCCACCCCGCTCCCCGCCTGATCCCCATCCGCTACCCGCCCCGCTCCTCACGCGCTCCCTGCCAGCTCCCCGCCGCGCTCAGTCTGCCTCACATTCAGCCGTACGCACAGGTGCGGTGTTGAACCGGGCGAATGCACCACACACACAGGTGCCAGATGGGCTGGGGTAGTCTTTAACGCAGAGCTCGTGTGAAGTCTATGGAATTCCATTAGCGTGAATGTCATAGCAGAACAATGTTTGTCACACAGTAATAACGAGAGAGGAGCATAATACAATGGCAACAGTACAATATAATATTCTGGGTTCACCTCTAAATGCGCTGTGCTGTGATGCACTGCCTAACAATAAATGTGTGCTCCTAGCATTTCACATTTTAATTTCCTGTGATGGATTAAATGGCAAACTCTCTTTGTGTCTAGGGCACTCTTGAGTTTTCAGCTGGAAATTAAATTGGCAGGTTGTTTTTTTTATAATCAAGAAAATTGAAAAAAATTTTATAATCAAGAAAATTGATTAATTTGGTCTTTTTTTTTTTTTTTTTTTTTTTTGCTTTGTTCCTGCTTCAGTTGTACTTATAATTAGTAGAGAGAAATTGGAAGCGTAAATGTGAAATCAAGAGTGCGATTCTGCGGGTGACACGTCATGGTCAAATGTGACGGCTGGTTCTCCGGTCTGTCCCGTATCTTCACTGTGAGCGTGCCTTCTGCAGTGTCTGCATCACGCAGTCATTCTCCCAAATGTCTCCAGGACACTGGGCAAATGTGGCAGGATCATTGAAGGGTTGTAAGTAAAGGGCGGTGGGTGTTTTTTGATTGTGAAGTAATGTTGAGATTTGAAACCTTTTATTTGCTTCAACTATAAATGATCAGTGCGCACATGCAAATGTCATGGAATTATAACTAAACAATATTCCTCATGTATTTTGTCAAAAAGACTTTCAAGGCCACCAGAAATACTTAATAACTTTTACTCGTCAACAGTTTTACAGATGGTTTTTAAAAACAATCACAAATGTGTGTTTCTTTCGTTTGGTTTGTTGTCCGCAGCGGGTGCGTTTCGCTTTAAAGGAAACCTCCCAGCGCTGTGTGCAGCAGTGTCCCAAAGTCCCGCTGTCTCCGGAGAGGGCTAGGGATGTAACCCTACGCCAGGGCCCAGGTCAGCTCTCAATGTCAGGCGGATTTGTCATGGTCCGAGCGCGGGGCACAGAGGACCGTTTCACTGGCTGACTGGGCTGTAAACCCACCGCCTTCTTCCAAAAAAATGATTTTCTCTGTGGTCTCATTGTCAGTGTCGCCAGAAACCCTTGCATGTCCTAAAAGGCAATGTTCAGGAAATGCAAAGGTGTTTTTTTATTGCGTTATGGACGGATATGGTTTATCTACCTGCTGTTTCGAATAAACTGTTATCACAGGGATGTGAAACATTGATGGTACCCACATACTGATGCAGGCTTACTATTTATGCATCAAACTAAAAAATGGCACACAGAGAAATGTTTTATTTTTGGTGTCGACAGTTATATTTAGAACTGTGGCTTTTCTCCGAGAGACGGAATTCATTTGAATCTCTGCTTTGGTGATAAGGTTTTTAAATATCCAGGGTGGGTCATGGATGGCCTAGTCTGTTTCTCCTTAATATTAATATTAAGGAGAATTATTATATATTATTAATATTAAATATGACGCTAAAAGGTCAAAGGTTGCCGGTGTTGACCACAGAATGATCAAAGTGAGAGAACCCCTGCTGAAACGCTAAAGAAATGAATAAAAATAAGAATGTGTTTGAGGGAAAACAGTAAAAATGGGGCAGTGTTCAGCTTTAATGTCTACTGATCTACATTAAATGGCACCTTCATCTGTTCAGTTGACAGGATCCAAGTCGCTTTTGTTAAGAGACTGGCAGGTTATAGTCTTGTGAGACAGGGTGACGCAGCATTCCGACAAAACACGGAGTTCTTTTTAAGACCAGCGAGAGCGAGAGGGAGGGAGAAGGAGAGTGAGAGAAAAAGAGAGAGAGTGAGGGAGAGGGTAAGAGAGAGATGCACATAGCGAGTGTAGCATTTCAGGGGTTTGGTGTGTGTGTCTGTAGTACTGGATACCGGCTTGCATGCAGTGTTCATGAATGCCAGATTAGGGGACGAGTTGTATGAAGCATGAAGGCTTCCCTGTGGCAAGGGGAATCTGCACTATGGCTGACCTTAAGTTAACCTCCTAGACAGTCAGGTGAGTGTTGTTTCTAGTCCTTATGAAAGAGTGCTGACATTCCTACATGGAAGGCTGGAATCCTTGCAGATTTAGTCTGATTCAGTGGTTTGTCGAGAGAAACTTGTGTGTTTCTTTACTGACTGAAAGTGTGTAAATGAGTAAGTTCTAGTTTGTCAGTATTGCATGTGTCTGTGTTACGTGTGTGTGTGTGTGTGTGTGTGTGTGTGCGCGTGCGTGCGTGCACACATTTGTGTGTGTGTCAGAGAGAGTTTGGCGACACGTACGTGTGTGAATGAGTCCCACACGGTTCGGTGGGATGAGTACGTGATCGGCACGTCTGCTTGTGTGTGCGCATGTGCGGGTGTGAACATGCGGTCGCGTGAGCGGACGTGTGTGTGTGTGTGTGTGCGCGCGGGTGTGTGTGTGTGTGCGTGTGCGTGCACGTGTGTGTGTGTTCATGCAGAAGGTTGCGTACGGTCAGGAGCCCCTGGCGTGTGTTTACCTGCTGGGGCTGATAAAGGGCTTTGCGCAGCGAGCTGGCACAGGGACAGGATCCAAACTCTCCGGCTCTCTTTTAGGGGACGGAGGGGGAGAGCGAACGCGACCCGATACCTTTCGGGCCCGTCGGCACGTGCGCTCGGTCACGATAAATCTCAGTCATCACGTCGTCGCGACAACCTGAGCGATAAGCACATCCTGCTGCTGCTCGCTTTTCATTAGCATGTTCATTATTACACTGTGTACATATAATGGCTGGTTCGCTGGTTAGACTATTACCACTGGGCCAGGAAACATTGATTGTACCTAAAGTAATGACGCAAGCTTTTCATTTATGTATCAGACATGTTTAAGAATGTTTTAAAATGGCAGACAGTACATGGTGCATGAAAAGACCTGAAGGGGAGAATGGAAGAAAGGAAGCGCGTTCGTTTGTTCAGTCACCCCAGTGTTCTGGCAGCGTCGGTTCGTTCGGGAGTCTCGTTCCGGAGAGAGAGCGTGATGGAGGGGAGCGAGGTTCTCTTACACCCCTTTGGGTCCCTCCGTGGAGTCTGACTGCAGCACAGAGCACAGAGCGAGGTTTGCAGTTCGCTCCCCTCTCGACATTATTAAAAACTGCCGCTGGACATCGCTTGCCGTAATTACTCGAGCTCGCCCCGCACCTGAGGCTGCTCTCTCACTGTAAATCAGCGTGCCTGTTTTGTTTCACGGACACCTGCAGTTTTCTCTCACACAGTGCCTAGATTTGCTACAGCGGTTTCCCCTGTCTTTTGAAAGCACAGCATCGGGAAGAAAGTCCCGTAGCAAATTGAGACACGCTCCTTGCTTTATACAAACTGGAATACCAACTAGTTATTACAAATCTTGTGGCCATTAACGCTGCCTCCAAAAACAAACAACAGACAAATATCCCGTCAGGAAGCAAGACTTTTTATCCGAAGAGACAGACGTCTGTTAATGTGGCATCAGCTTTGAAAAAATGTGAATAATAAAAAGTGTGCAATTTTGAACCAGGGAACAGCTGAGGGAGGTTTTTAACTTTTACCATTCTCTTCATTTTCAGTTGATGCTCCATCCCCCACTGGAGTTTCTTATAATTGCTACTTTTTGGTATTTATCAAACACTCTTATCCAGAGTGACTTACAGATGGCATTATAACATACAGTCAGTTTATGCAGCTGGATAATTTACTGAAATGATTCGGGGGAAGATGGTTGGTTGAGTGACCCGGCTGGGAATCGGATCCGCCGCTTTTGAGCTGCCCACAGACTTTTTAAAAGAGCTTCTTTGAAGTCTGCCCAGTAAAACTGGACTGATTGTGAACAGTGCAGCCAGTGAGTACTGGAGTGCTCCTTAGCTAGTGAATCCCCATCATGGTGCCCATTGGAAAAAGCTCGCTTTTTGAACTTTATTTGATCAGTTCTTTGCAGCTCTTTGATCAGATCTACAGGGCAATCTCATCCTCAGATATTATCAGCCAAATGGCTAAACTGATCCTAAATCTGAAACGAGTGCACTTTCAACCCCTTTATGGCTACAGTCATATATGACTTTGCTTCATGTTTTTTCTTTACCAACAGATGTCACTGTTGATTCTTGTTTGAGTCTTAAATGAACATTTGAACATTTGGATGGATTATTGATTGTGTATTAATTATTAATAGATTGTTAATGGATTGTCTGTTTTTTGTCCAGCTTTTATACTGTCTGTCATCTCAGTGGGGCTGATTTTTATGTTTTGTTTTATTTCTTTTGGCGGGCCACCAAGACTAAATATAGAGGATTGAACGAAATGGTGAAGTCCATCTCCTTGTTAAAAACCTGGGTTTATATTTGCTTTACTTGTGTGGTTCCATAAGGTTTCTTTTTGATGCATCCCCACCACTGCTGAATTGGTGGATCATTTTCTGAGTATCTGGACAATCTGGCCAATTTCTAGCATATCAGCTATGTGATTATTGGCAGTTTCTTAGTGTCAGCAGAATTTGACTTGTGGGGGTGGATGGCCTCTCTGGGGTCCCTGGATGTCTTCCTGGTCTCTCCTCTCAGTTCACCGGCGTGTCCCTGTTCCCCCAGGCCCCTCACTGTGAACATGCCTCTCCCGGTTCCCCGGCGTGTCCCTGTTCCCCCAGGCCCCTCACTGTGAACATGCCTCTCCCTGTTTACCGGCGTGTCCCTGTTCCCCCAGGCCCCTCCCTGTGAACATGCCTCTCCCGGTTCCCCGGCGTGTCCCTGTTCCCCCAGGCCCCTCACTGTGAACATGCCTCTCCCGGCTCACCGGTGTGTCCCTGTTCCCCCAGGCCCCTCCCTGTGAACATGCCTCTCCCGGCTCACCGGTGTGTCCCTGTTCCCCCAGGCCCCTCCCTGTGAACATGCCTCTCCCGGTTCACCGGCGTGTCCCTGTTCCCCCAGGCCCCTCCCTGTGAACATGCCTCTCCCAGCTCACCGGTGTGTCCCTGTTCCCCCAGGCCCCTCCCTGTGAACATGCCTCTCCCGGTTCACCGGCGTGTCCCTGTTCCCCCAGGCCCTCCCTGTGAACATGCCTCTCCCAGCTCACCGGTGTGTCCCTGTTCCCCAGGCCCCTCCTGTGAACATGCCTCTCGGCTCACCGGTGTGTCCCTGTTCCCCCAGGCCCCTCACTGTGAACATGCCTCTCCCAGCTCACCGGTGTGTCCCTGTTCCCCCAGGCCCCTCCCTGTGAACATGCCTCTCCCGGTTCACCGGCGTGTCCCTGTTCCCCCAGGCCCCTCCCTGTGAACATGCCTCTCCCAGCTCACCGGTGTGTCCCTGTTCCCCCAGGCCCCTCACTGTGAACATGCCTCTCCCGGCTCACCGGTGTGTCCCTGTTCCCCCAGGCCCCTCACTGTGAACATGCCTCTCCCAGCTCACCGGTGTGTCCCTGTTCCCCCAGGCCCCTCCTGTGAACATGCCTCTCCGGTTCACCGGCGTGTCCCTGTTCCCCCAGGCCCCTCCCTGTGAACATGCCTCTCCCGGCTCACCGGTGTGTCCCTGTTCCCCCAGGCCCCTCCTTGTGAACATGCCTCTCCCGGTTCACCGGTGTGTCCCTGTTCCCCCAGGCCCCGCACTGTGAACATGCCTTCTGCAACGCCTGCATCACGCAGTGGTTCTCGCAGCAGCAGATCTGCCCGGTGGACCGCACTGTGGTCACGCTGGCCCACCTGCGGCCCGTGCCCCGCATCATGCGCAACATGCTGTCCAAGCTGCAGATAACCTGCGACAACGCCGGCTTCGGCTGCAAGGCCGTGCTGCGCCTCGACCAGCTGCCGTCCCACCTCAAGGACTGCGAGCACAACCCCAAGAGACCCGTCATGTGTGAGGAGGGCTGCGGGTGAGTGCAGGGAGATGGTGAGCGTTTGGGCGATGGGGGGGAGGGGGGGGGGGTGTGGTCAGATGTCTCCAGCTTCACAGTGTGCTGGTGCCTGGGCACATACTTTCAAAATTTACCTGATATCTCCATGTTCGGTGATTCCTACTCATTGTCCTCTGAGATTGCAGTGGATGTCATAGATGAGTGTGTGTGGTCCAACCAGGACTAGGAATAGGTGAAAAATATGGGAGGACCATTAGTCATTATTGTTGACAAAGTATTTGAATCCTTTGTTGATATTCCACATTCGTGGTCTTGTCTGTGGATGTGACATAAAGAACAGCGAGGCATTGTAGTTTGAGTCTTCTGTCCCTGAACTCTGACCCCAACCCAGGCTGGAGATGCCCAAAGATGAGGTGGCCAATCACAACTGCATCAAACACCTGCGCACCGTAGTGCAGCAGCAGCAGACCAAGATCGGCGAGCTGGAGAAGACCGCAGCCGAGCACAAGCACCAGCTGGCTGAGCAGGTCAGTCATACACTATACACCCGAGTTAAACATGGCACTGCGGCCTCCTGGTGACTCACGCTGTAAAGACACCCAACGACTCCTTACAGTTACACGTGGGCACTGACACCTCTGTCCTTACAGTTACACATGGGCACTGACACCTCTCTCCTTACAGTTACACATGGGCACTGACACCTCTCTCCTTACAGTTACACATGGGCACTGACACCTCTCTCCTTACAGTTACACATGGGCACTGACACCTCTCTCCTTACAGTTACACATGGGCACTGACACCTCTCTCCTTACAGTTACACATGGGCACTGACACCTCTCTCCTTACAGTTACACATGGGCACTGACACCTCTCTCCTTACAGTTACACATGGGCACTGACAAAGCCCACGTCTTATTCGGTTGTCGTTGTTTAAATGAGCTGACGTTGTTTAAGTGTGTCCCTTGTGTGGCAGAAGCGGGACATTCAGCTGCTGAAGGCCTACATGAGGGCCATACGCAGCGCCAACCCCAACCTGCAGAACCTGGAGGAGACCATAGAATACAACGAGATTCTAGAGTGAGTGGAGCTCACATCCCGCCATCCGGCCATGTCACTTCCTGTCTCTACCCTTTCACCAGATAACTCACTAGTGCAGAGAGCCTCTAGCCGTCTTTCATCGCTCATCTCCTCTTCCAAACCGCGAGGACAATATTGGCCCATTTTCATCAGTCATCTCACAGTTGGAGCGATGCTCTTGGATCAGGTTTCCCCATTCGTACATTGACCTTGGCCATTATGGGCTGAAAGGCAAGACTGTCCTGGATATTCACTGCCACTCTGAGACTTTTTATGGGCTGGGCCCAGAGCTGCACTGTTTATCCGAGAACAGTATTTTTCTGAGAACAGTCCAAACCGCTCTGTCTTTGTAAAAACGGCCCAAACCAAATTGTATTTATGAGAACAGCCAAACTATACTCACTTCCTTAGAACTGTCCAAACCACACCGTATTTCTGAGAACAGTACAAACCACACTCTCTCAGAGAACAGTCAAGACCACACTGTCTTTAAGAGAATCGTCAAATGGTTCTCTCTTTCTGAGAACAGTCAAAATGTACAAAAAATTAAAATAGTCAAAAATTGCTTAATGTACAAACATCCACTTTACTGCGTCTGGAGACATTTCACATTTGCAGTTTAAAAAGCTGAAACACATCGGGCTAAGATGTTTTACGTGCACCAATTTCAAACTCAGACAAAATTTAGGTGTTCTAATGAAGTTTTATTTACTCTGATTTTGACCCTAGACTGATTAGGATAGTCAGATAAAGGCGTTTACATGACAGCCTCCATAGTCGTAGTATTGCTCTAATCGGGTTAGGGTGTGTGTGTGTGTGTGTGTAAAAACGCGGCACACTGAGACCGGAGCGTGACGTGTGTGTGTCTCTCGCCCCCCCCCCCCAGGTGGGTGAACTCCCTGCAGCCGGCGCGGGTGACGCGCTGGGGCGGGATGATCTCCACGCCGGACGCCGTGCTCCAGGCCGTGATCAAGCGCTCGCTGATCGACAGCGGCTGCCCGCTCTCCATCGTCAACGACCTGATCGAGAACGCGCACGAGCGCAACTGGCCGCAGGGCCTGGCCACGCTGGAGACGCGGCAGATGAACCGCCGCTACTACGAGAACTACGTGGCCAAGCGCATCCCCGGCAAGCAGGCGGTGGTGGTGATGGCCTGCGAGAACCAGCACATGGGCGAGGACATGATCCTGGAGCCCGGCCTGGTCATGATCTTCGCCCACGGCGTGGAGGAGATCCTGTAGCGCCGGGACGAGAGAGGGAGGGGTGGAGAGAGAGAGAGAGAGAGAGAGAGGGAGAGGATGCTCTCGACAAGGGGCGCAGTCTAATGGTTTACTTCCCTCGCCTTAAATGCAATTTGGTGTTCCCACTCCTCGAGCTGGACCAAAATTCCACCCTGCTTTTGCTCCCCTCCAAAACGTCTGCCGTGAGTGACTGGATTGAGTGGAAGAGGGGGCGGAGCTTACCTGGTAAATATTTCTTATTCGACTGACAGCGAGGAGCTTACTTGACAGATATTAAATATGTACTGGTATTCAAATATGGAACCATCACAAGGTTCCCTGGGCCCAGAAAAGGGAGGAATTATGGCGTATCGAAAATGAAAACCTCAGATAATTCTGGATTGTTCTGAATGAAGTGCTTCTTGGATGAAGAATGATGGCACTGTTGGGAAATTGGATGTTGTCGTTATTTTGCCCTCTGTCCCCTCTACAGCTTCCACAGAACATACAAACTGCAAACTTGAAAAAAGAGGGAGAAAACATATTTTGAACTTCTATATATTCTTCCAGTTCTTAAAAAAAAATAAACATACATTTATAGATAACTATGAATATACATATATATCTATATATTCGAAGGACATCACTATCATCTAAAGTTAGCATATGATAAAGTAAGTGTTAGCAGTTTTAGTTTTTGAAAAAATGCCGTTCCCTTGTGAGCAGATCAATGTTACGCACAAGAATTATTTGAATTATTTTGCCGTGTAGTACGAGTGCCTGTTTTGGTCGGCGTCGTCGTTACCTCTGAATGCCCTACACTGAAGAGAGCTCAGGACCTTTTCACGAAGAACACCGCTTGGAGCTGAGCTTCGTCGCAAACCCGGTGCTGCGAAGGCGGTCGTGTCACATTTGGGGAACAGGCAGAGGCTATTAGCAGAAAACTGTGAGCGAAGCGCGACGCCAGCAGATCCCTCGCCTGTAAAGGCCCGCATTTTAAAATGGTTTTAGACACTGCCACCGTGCTTTAAGTTCAGTGAGCCTTTTGCCGTTTGCTTGCAGTATTTCCGCCGGGCCCAACCTCAGAGGCAAGGTGTAAAGTCACTCAGTCTGCTTCATAAACGCCTTTCATCTGACTTCAGGACTACGCATATAGAAATCGGCCTCGAAGCGGCTGCATGTTTGAGTTTCTGGTACAGGGGGAATTGCGGAAGCTGGTGCTCTTATTTTGAGTCGCCAAAGCGCGGAGAGGGGTTCTCTCAGGTCTGTCCACCGTTAATGGCGAGTCTTTTAAGATCCGCGCTTGCGTTCGCCGCCGAAGCTGATGAATGTTCTGGCTGAGCAACGGTCGACCCCGCCCTGTCTGCAGTCGTGACGTGACTCTGCCTCGCCCATCTAGTTCGCCTATCTCAGCGTTCCGCTTCTGACAGGTGGGGACCGATCGCTTCATCGCACGCCACTCCGATGCACCAAGACTCCGGAATTCACCGTAAGAAGACCGCGAAACTCAGTAAACCGCACTTAACCTTTTTTCTGTGAAGATAGACGAACTCAGTTAAAACGCACTTAACCGTTCTGCAAAAAGACGACCCCAGTTTCCACTGTCCATCAACAGTCAGAGGTGGAGCTGTGGGGTTGGTGGTCCTGTTATTAAGACATTTCTTGCAGCTGGAGCAAGGCTCATGGATTCAAAATCCAACTGAGCGGAGAAGACCATGAATGGGGAGAATTGAAGAACCATAGTGACTTACTCCTCAAATTTGATTAAGTGTACTGTACCGTTTTGACAGGAACAGGTTTTTTCTTTTGCCAGTTAATATTTATGGACTTGTGTTTTATGCCATATGCATTCTTTTTTTGAAAAAAAAATCACCAAGCTTGAGGATGTTAATATTTTGTGTACGAAATTGTGTACCGTGAAATCATTAGAAATTGTTTTTTTTTCTGTATTGTTCTGTTGTATATAATCAAATAAGTGGGTCCAATTGTATTCTATTTCAGATTATTTTACCTCGGAAACTACCAAAGTGTGTATTGGCGGCTTTTGTGAAGAACGCATATCATGTTTTCTGTTTTAAATTTAAATTGAATTATTTGCTGTGAGCAATTCATTGTGGATTATCAGAAGTACCATAAATGCGCAACGGTTGGTGACTGATGTTCTGCATAGGGACCGTTCCATGCCATTTCAACTGGAAATGGGACATTTTTCTGCCCAACTGTCAACAGACTTGGCAAATGCATTTCTTTTGGGGGAGATTTTGGGTGCACTGAAATTAAAGATGTTTTACAATGGCACATTGTATTTGTCTGCTTTAGTAACTGCAAATTGATAATGAGATTGTTACATTATACATTGGCTAGTACTCTTAGCTCTCAAGCTTGTTAGTTATTGTGAGTATGCATGCATATGCAGGCAGCTAGTAGGTTAGGTATCGTGACAGGGATGAAAAGGGCTGCACATTGCGTGTTGTAACGCAAACGGTGGGTTCATTGCTTTACCCTACAAAGGGTGGTGATGGAGGGATGACACAGTGGATTGATTCTTTTAAAAAATAAAGGAAATTCAAAGTTATTGTAATTATGAAATTGAATATGACTCCAAATTTTTTAGTTTCCTCCCAGAAGTCAGAGAACAGTAGGTTTGCAAAATGCAAGTGATCTTTTTTTTATTTATAAAGATGTATTTGATGAAGCTAAAGTGTTCTACCTTAGCTGATCCTGTTCAGAACTCTCAGAGGAATATCATCTCCGCGTTTGCCTTTTGAAAGACTTCCTTGTTACTCACGGTGCTTTTGCTTTGCAGTTTAGATTCAATTCATCTTAATGCTTTTTGCGGCTAGCCAGGCACTGTGCTGTTTTGCAGTTTAGATTAGATTCATATTAAGGCAGTCTGGGGCTAGCCAGGCCTTGTACTGCTTTGCAGTTTAGATTAGATTCATCTTAATGCAGTTTCTGGCTAGCCAGGCCCTGTGCTGCTTAGCAGACAAGTTGTCCTTTATATTCTGAGCTATTACAATTAATTTTAGTTGAGGGAGCAGATTGGATGCAAAATGGCTTCAAACTCCTGAAAGCTGGTGGGTTATTTGTTTAGCAATATTGTACAAATTACACCTTTTTCCAGCTATTGTAGCCCCAATATACACTAGCCGCAGCGCTATCAGCTTTGGTAAACTTTAAATTTGAAATATTCTTTCAAAAATAAAGATTCCTTTTTCTGGGTAGGTAGCCTATGCGGCCTGCCTGTACAGTACAGTCAGTGTTTCGTCCGCCATCTTGAGTGTGTGCCCTCTGCGTGCTGCTGTTTGATGTTACCGGAATCAGAATGCACCGGCCGACAGGAGAGGGTGAGGGAATCCGCTGCTCTGCTGGGACGGATTTTCACGTGCAACTGCCTCAGGATTGCTCCTGAAAAAAAGGACAAACGTGAATCGGGTCATTGTGTTTGATTTTATTTTTTAAATGGTTTTTTTATTTTTTTATTTTTTTAAAAATTTGAGTCATAACAAACCAGTGTTTTCTAAACTTGAATGAATGTGTCCATGGGGCAAGTGAGGGCTGTCTTTTGCTGGTAGGTTTACATTACAGTACCTCTAAAGCTCCCTTAAAAAAAAAAGTGCTTTTCACTCGTTGCAAAGAAATGCTGACTGAAACTTGTCTGTTTTTATTTTGTAGTTTCTGTAATAGAGGTGGCGCAGAGCGCATGCTAACAATCTGAATGTTCAGACATTAGCGCAACAGCCACGAATAGCACTGACATTGTGTTGTACATAGCATTCGTAATGTTCTTATTTCAATCTGTGCAGAGAGCTGGGTCAGTAGGCTGCAGTCTTTCATGTGGACCATGTGCAATCCAGCACCTCTACAGCGATGGGGACACTGTGCTGTAGAGCGTGCCGTCCTTCAGGGGAGACACTAAACCGAGGTCCTGACCCTGTGGTCCTCACGGTTTCCGTGGAACTTTTAAAAAAAAATGTTTAGGTTTTAACTCCCAGGGTCCTGGTCACATTCCTGAAAACAAAAAAGACTGACTGACTTCACATCTGGCAACCTTGTGCCCCCTGCCCAATCTGTTTGGCTTCACAGTCCAATGCATTCCATACCCACTTTCATTCCCCAGGTCTCAGTGTAAACTATAATTGATTTCTCAGCTGATCCAACTGGTTAAATAAAGGAGATAAAAATAGTGAACCAGTTACAGTGAGCTAAGTATTTAGCTAAACGTCTGCTGGTGAATACCTTCTGTGAGGGAATGCATTTTCAAGTCTGAACAGAGAGCAGCGTAATACGGTGCTGCCAGATGTTTGTGTGACAAACAAAACTTTGAGGGATTGTAAAGGTTGACAATTTTTTTTTATATTTTACATTTCTAATATGTTTTTAATGTTCACTGCACATTTTGAGTTCCCTGCACATTTTGCTTTGTGCACCTCCAAGCAACATCCCATAGGAAACCTCTGTGGAAGTTTGAGTTTTTGTCCCATAGTGTATACTGTACTACCATAGCATTTAATGTGACTGATTTAATGTATGTGTACAGCTTACATCAGTCTGGGAGTAGTTATACTTTTGAATTATGTTTATTTTTCCTAATTCTTCCTGTGGCGATTTTGTTGTAAACGTAAGAGCTGGTATGTGTCTTCAGAAGCACTTACATCTAGCATTTCATTGTGTAGACTTTGTCTTGTTCAATTGTTTTGCTTCGGTATTGTGTTTTGTCCTTGTTTTATTAAAATTGGATTATATTTGCTGGATCATTTGTCTTCTTTGGAGTGCAGGCTTTGTTTCGCTCGACCTCATTGCCATTGTTGATTCATCTCTGATTAATGAAGTGAAGATATATAGACAGGTAACAAATTAAAGGAAAAACCAACATAAAGTGTCTTAGTGAGGTGTTGGGCCAGCATGAGCCACCAGAACAGCTTCAGTGCGCCTTGGCATGGATTCTACAAGTCTCTGGAACTGTACTGGAGGGATGGAACACAATTCTTCCAAAAAATATTCCCTCATTCTTCTATGTCTAACATGTCAGTCCAAATCTCCAATAGGTGTTCAGTTTGGTTGCACAAAGACAGGGCATCATAGATACGGACTGAGCATTGTCATTTTATAGTATTTTCTAGGCAAAAATCCTGTATAGTATACGAACACGATTCATTAATTGTGCTGAGTGCCTTGAAATTAAGAATATATCAACTAAAAACAGCCACAGACACCAGGGGTGTAATGGTGACTTTTTTCTTTCATCAAAGCAATGATGGCCTAATTTAAGAACCAATTAAAGCATTGTGGCATCCATTTGACTTTGTTGCCAGCAATTATACTAGAGCAGTGGTCTCCAACCCTGGTCCTGGAGAGCTACAGGGTCTGCTGGTATTCATAGTGACTCTGTACTTCATGAATCAATTAGAGCAGTTGATTACACAGTTAACTCAACTCACCTGGTGTCTTGGGTCTCAATTGGGTGCTGATTTTAAGGTGAAAACAAAAACCAGTAGACCCTGTAGCTCTCCAGGACCAGGGTTAGAGACCACTGCACTAGAGACTTTCACTCTGCTTGGAGTGAAAAATCACTCAAAACTCAGCCATCCCCACTTAACTCCTCATTTTTCTGACAATGCTTGTGGGTTAAATGGACAGTGATTACAGCAGCAGTATTCACTGAACAGCATTTCATTTCGCAGATTCCAATCTTGCATGAAGATCCATTTATCAATGAATATGCCTTAGTTTTGTGTATGCTTCCGCCCTCTATTGGTTAATAAACAAATAGCAATTTCTGTATTAACCTGGGATGTAATGTAAGAGAACCAGAGCTGTCAAGACAAAATGAAACCATTTAATTTGACAGGTGGGCACAATCCAACAGATTATCATACATCAAAATAGCCCACCCACCCCTATGCACAAATAATAATTGCTAAAAAAGGACCACAATGGAAATGTAAATAAGCCTTTGGGCTTTATTGTGTTTCTTTGCCTAGAGGGGCCACTTGTATTTTAATGATCAATAAAGAATTTCAATCAATCAATCAATCAATCAATCAATCAATCAATCAATCAATCACTCAATCAATCAATCAACAGGTATCCACCCACTGAGTGTCACTCGTGCTTCTTGATTGGCTGTGTCAAATTCAAATTCCTACAGCCAATTACAGCCCAGCAGCCTGTGTAAAAACCCACCTGTCAGCCCACCTGTCAGCCATCTTTGCCATTGACTTGTGTTGTGTGAGTTTGTGCCTGGTCCAGTAATAATAAATTATTACAAATTCTACATTTACCACAGTAGGTTTTTTTCATTTACCATCACAGTTGTTTTACCATTTAAGGAAGCACTTCACGATTTGTACCAGGGGTTTTAAAACATTTACTTTACTAGTTTCTGTTTGTTAAGGAAGAACAGGTCTATTTGCTTGTGAAATTCTGTTTTCATGTAGATGTTCATGAGTTTTAACAAATTCTTTCTTTACCCAGCTCTGCAATCAACCTAGACAACTAGATGCATCAATCAATCGACACCAAGTAAGACCATAGTTATGTACTTTTCACTGGTTGGATGCCGCTGTGCTCAAGACTTCTGCTTTTTTTTTTTTTTGGCTATGTGGAGATTGTTGCTTATGCTTGGTGAAAGTTGTTGACAAGAATTGAAGATTATATTTTTTAAGTTTGGATCTCCGGTTTTTGATTCCTGTGAGGAATTTGTGGTGATTTTGATATCTTTTTCTTCTGCTTTATGGCTGCGTTGCTGCTGTGCGGTTCAGAAGCGATTGCTGCTGACTGGACATTGCTGCTGTCTTTGTATTTTCTGGACTGATTATGTAGTGATCTGATGATATTGTGGTGATGTGAATTACTCGTAGGTGTATAGATCTTATCTGTGTTATTGCCGAAGCCCTGGTACTGACTTGAGAGTTAGTAGCATTTGAGAGAGAGAGAGTAGTTTAAGTGAGGAGCTAGAAGCAATGCTGCTGTTGCTGCTGCACGGTTGGTGGTGTTGGTGGTGGGTTGTAGGTGGGTCTGCCAGAAGACATCAAAGGTGAGGAGCTGGTTATGTACCTTCATGGTGGAATGCCTCTGTACTGAAGTGCTGTGTTTCTTTTGGCTTTTTGGAGATTGTTGCTTATGCTACACTAGGTGAGAATTGTTGTTGAGGAGTGAGGATTATATTTTAAATTGGGGCAAAATGTGTAGGTTATTTTGATTTCCATTTTGGTCATTGTTTTTCTGGACTGATTATGCTGTGATATAATATGATGATGTTGTGAATTAATTATAGGTGTAGAGATCTTTACTGTGTTGCTGAAAGTTCTGGTGCTGATTTGAGTTTGTGGCATTTGAGAGAGTAGTTTAGGTGAGAAGCTAGACGCGCCGCTGCTGCACTGTTGGTGGTGGGTTGTAGGTTGCCAGAAGACATCAAAGGTACGGGCATGCTTATAATTATTTCAAAGCTGGTTTTTGCTGCTGGTTTTTTCAAATGTATTGATGCTGTTTTTTTTTTTTTGTTTGTTTTTTTCAATGATGCTGCTGCAGTGATGGAAAACGGTGATGGTACAGTGAGGTCTGATTGTTTCATGGTCTTAAAGGAATATAGGAACTTGGAATTTATTAGAATGGTTTCAGGTTTGGAGTGAAGGGCTTTGGTTGCTTTTTTGTTGTGCTGGTATGTGGTTTTTAGAGAGAAGGTGTGGGGAAAAAATGTTACTGGCAGAGCAGTTTGTAGACGCTTGCAGATTTTAGCTTTGAGCTTAGGAGGGCTCGGCGGTTATCTGTGTTGCAAATGGTTAGATTGTCTGTAGTAAATGTGTGAAATAGGATTTTTGAGTGGTCTGACTGGCTTACTGACTGAGGTTCAGAGTTTGCTTGTGTCCATGGCTATGGTGTCCATAGTGTGTGTGCCCTGAGATGGATAGGTGCACCTCTAGTCCAATTCATGCTGGGATAGGCTCCAGTCAACTCCCTCCCCTACCCTCTCCCCCCATCACCGCCCTCTCTGGTGAGAGAAGGTGAGTATGAATAGAATGAGACAGAAATGAACAAGTTGAGTGTGAGAGATCCTCACACTGGAGCTGACCATATCATGGAAATAGATCTGAAGATGATGAAAATAAGCTGCTGATGTGCTATTCATTTGTGGAAGAGATGCTTGAGAGGATACAAATGGAGGAGAAGAGCTTTATCCACCTGTAGAAGTGTCATGTTTTTCGGGTGAACATAAGACGGATCATCGTGCTATAGAACTAGGCATGACCTGGCTTGATGCAGAGGTTGGCTTGCACTACATTTTGAAGGTTTGGACCAGGATCTCATCAAGGTAGACACTGCAGGCTGTTGCTGGAATGTCCTGAAGTATCTTTTCCATCAGCCATTTGAACGTTGCTGGGCTGTCTTGGGATGAGCCGGTGCCAGAATATGGACCTGCCAATAAACGCTGTGGGGGTTGAGTGAGCTGAACCAGTTACCACCTGCTATGCTGTCCAGGATGTAGTCAAAGCTGGGAAGAGGCTACGAAGCTTTGCAAGTCACTGTTCAACTGCCTGTTGTCCACATAGAATTGGAGGGTGATATTTTTCTTCCACACCAGCACTGTTAGGGACTCTCAGTGACTCTTGGATGGACAGATCATGGCTGCTGCTAACCTCTCCCAGGCCATAGCCTCCGCCTCCTCCCGGCCCTGGGCCTTGCATTGAGATTGGAAGGACTGTTCACCAGAAGGGGCTAAACAAGCTTGGAGAAGACTGTGCTGACAGCACCAGGCCTTGGGTCTCTGGAACACCACCTTTCCCCACTTTCTGCATCTAGTCATCTGAGTGATGTCTTGTCCTTTTCAGTCATTGTGTCACAGGGTGAGCAGTTGGACCGCCTCCCAAGTTTTCTGACTGGCTTCTCTGTTTGTGCTGGAATCTGCTCTCCATCCACTTTGAACCAAGTGATTGTCATCTGCCTTGTCCTTTCCTCTCTTCAGTACCAGCATCCTTGAATCACTGGGTCTGAAGCTCACTCTTGCTTAGGCAGTGGATCTGTCCAGGTCTTCAAACACCGATCTCTCCCCTTTCACTGACTATGTAGTGATGGTCATGCTCTCTGTGAACGTTCATGTCAGGGGTTGCCCCACCTTGGATTTTGTCTTGGGCCCTCTGCTTGGTCTTTCAGCAGAGTCCACAAGGATCTAAACAGCAGCTATGATGAACACTGTGCACCCTGTTACTGCCCAGCCTCTACTGTTTGGTAGTATAGTCACATACTGTTACCCTCACCCTGAAATCATTAAAAAAAATTAAAAACTAATAAATAAATAAATAAATAAAATAAAATCTAATAAGTGATTAGTAGAAATAATATAACCTTGATAAAATCAAACCATAATAGAAATGTATTTTAGAAAACTATATTTAAAAAATAATTAATAACTCAAAATAAATAGCAATAAAAATAAACATAAATAGTAATTTAGAATAGTTCAGGATGAGGGTTATAGTGTAGGACTGTACAACCAGAGGCTGGGAGTGGCATGGTTATGGGGTGCACCGTGTTCATCATTGCTGTCATTTACATCCTTATGGACTCAGCTGAAAGACCAAGCAGAGGGCCCAAGACAAGATCTAACGTGTGGTAACCACTGACATGAACTTTCACAGAGAGCATGACCATCACTACATCGTCAGTGAAAGAGGAGAGATTGGTGTTTGAAGACCTGGACAGATCCACTGCCTAAGCCAGAATGACCTTCAGACTCAGCGACTCAAGGAGGCTGGTACTGAAGAGACACAAGGACAAGGCGGATGACAATCACTTGGTTCAAAGTGGATGGAGAGCTGATTCCAGCACAAACGGAGAAGCCAGTCAGAAGCCTGGGGAAGTGGTCTGGCTGCTCAATCTGTGACATGAGTGTGAAGAGGACAACACACTGCACACATGGCTGGGTGCAAAGGGTGGTGTCCCTGTGTAACCCAAGGTCTAGTGCTGTCACCATGCACTCCTCACCAAACTCCTAAACTCATTCTGGTGTAAAAACTCAGTATCAGCAGTGGAACCAGTGGACAGAAACATTAGCAGCTAACCTCCAAAAATTCCAAATGCTTCAGCAGAATTGGCCTAAACAGTAAGGGAACAAAATGGCAGATGCCTTTCAGAGAAGAGATTGGGGACTGCGACTGCAAGACCTAAGTGAGGTGAGTATCGATCAAGGTTCACATTGTGGCTCACAGTGATTTTCAGCTGATGAACAGAAGACTTAACACTAGGCCTTATTCCCCTGGAAGATCTTCTGCAAAGCCCTTAGATGAGGACTGTGGAGTTGGTGAAGGAGCACAAGCAATACAACTGAGATGGAGGTAATGGTGCCATAAGAAGAGAGGTTGGAGGAAGCCAAGTGCATGATGAGTGCATGGGGAAGAGCTGGGCATCTAGGTGCTTACCAGTGGACATGGGATAAGAGGCTTCTAAGGACAATGGATGCAGGGGAAACTGAGGATTCCTGGAGCAAAGACCGCAACATACATGA
Source organism: Anguilla rostrata (assembly GCF_018555375.3). Taxonomy (NCBI): domain Eukaryota; kingdom Metazoa; phylum Chordata; class Actinopteri; order Anguilliformes; family Anguillidae; genus Anguilla; species Anguilla rostrata. Next base: position 11,663,292 of record NC_057945.1, on the reverse strand, counting down.
CAATGTGAAAAACAGCTAAACAGGAAGAAGCAAGAGCATCAAACCATATTTGACTGAAGAGTGCAGAGGAGTGGATCAGCTACCTGGATCAGGCCAGGCCATTGATAACAAAGTTGTCCTCCAAAGAGGGGGGTGGTGGTGGGCAAGAAAAACCTTAGCCAGTGGAAGTAGACCCAGGTTGGTTCCCAGGTTAGTTACTCTGAAGGTACCTTAGTTTTTTTTTTTTTCACCTTGGGTGGTAAGTGAATCCCAATTCAAACAGAAGCCAGTCAGAAGCCTGGGCTAGACCAGCAAAACCAAAATGACCTCCAAAGAGTGTGAATGGTGGTGTGAATTGTAGCATGGCTGCACACAAGACATTAGCCCCCTGGTGGCTAGCTAGCCACTTTAGCTAGCCTCTGCTACACTAATCTCCACCCCCCCCCCCACCCCCAGATTGGAGGAGGACAAGCTGAGTACTGACGTGGTATCAGAGGGTGGCTGGCTACGGCAGGTGATGAAGACCAGGTGCTGGCAGAAGACCCGTTGAAGGGGTTGAGGTGGTCACAGTGCGTAATGAAGAACCATTGCCAGAATCATGTTCAAGAGATGCCACAGGATTGTACAGGAGCCCTCCCAGTCACTGTTGAGCATGTCACAGAAAACAGGTTTGATGACCAAGAATGGAAGCTTTTGGTGTACCAGTGACCATGGATGAGAAGCTTAATTGGATGCAGAAGACTGAGACGAGCTTGCAGTACAGGTTAGTTCCTCAGAGGTCAGTGTTGGTCTTTCTGTCCATTAGTTTAAGGATGTAAACAGCAGCTATGATGGACACTGTGCACCCTGTAACTGTGCCACCCCCAGCCTCTTGTTTTGTAGTACAGTCACACGCTTGTAACCCTCATCCTGAACCTATTAAAGTAGTTCTGCAGGTTAAATACAAGAATAATAATAATAATAATAATAATAATAAAAATAATTTACAAAAAAAATAATAAAACAAATAATTAATTAAATAAAAATATTAAACTCTAAACCTAGCCCTAATAAAATTAATTTAAAAAGATTAAAAATAAATAAATAAATAAAAAATAAATAGAATCAATAGAAACATAAAAAATAATAATTAAAAAGAATAAATAATATAATAAAAAAACAATTAAAATAATTTTTAAAAAAGGTTCAGGATGAGGGTTACAGTGTGTGACTGTTTTACCAGAGGCTGGGGGTGGACACGATTACAAGGTGCATGGTGTCCATCACAGCTGCTTTCTGCATCCTTGTGGGCTCTGCAGAAAGACCAAGCAGAGGAACCACCATGAGCCTCAGGAATGGCGGGGAGGGGATATGGGTGCTTGAAGACCTGGACCTATCCATTACCTGAGTAAGAGTGATCTTCAAGCCCAGAATTTTGAGGATGCTGGTACTGATGAAAGGGAATGGCAAGGAACATGACGACATTTGGCTCAAAGTGGGTGGAGTGTAGATTCCAGTTCTCACAGAGAAGCCAGTCAGATGCCTGGGGAAGTGGTATGGCTCCTCACTCTGACACAGGAGTAGGAAGAGTACAACAGACCGTGCACCTGACCGAGTGCAGAGGGTGGAGAAAGGTGGTGTGCCTGTGTAACCTACAGCATGGTGCTGCCAACACGCGTTCCTCCTCAAGCTCCTCCAACCCCTTCCAGTGTACACATTGAGGTGAGGTGCTGACCATTTCTGCTTCAACGATGGATCGAAGCTCCCCAAAGCTTCAGGACAAGCTACCCTTCAGAGATGACATTGAGGACTGGGACTGCATGGACAAACACTCCAGGTCAGCAGTGGTCAAGGTTCCCACTGTGGCTTACTGTGATTGGTAGTGGATGAAGAGGAGACTCTCCTTTTTCCACTGGAACATCACAGCTCTCAGGGTAGGATTGGTAGGAGTGAAGGAGCACAAAGGAACACTTATGTTGAAGCTGATTGTGCCATGGGAAGAGAGGTTTGAGCAAGCCAATGAAAACTGAAGTACTGCTGAAGAACTGCCAATCACTTAAGGATGGGTGTATGGAGTTTGACAGTGCTTAACAATGAAAGTGGGATAAGAACTTTCTAACAGTCGATACAGGGGGAAAAAAAAAACCTATAGTAAAGAGGGCAATATACAAGACTATCTGCAAAACTGCCAAACAGGAGGAAGTAAGAGGATCATACTGAAGAGTGTGGAGTCTGGATTAGCTACTTTGCTCAGACCACAGCAATAATAAGAAAGATGTCCCCTGATGAGGGGGTGTGGTGGTGGGCAAGAAAAATAAAAGTACGAGATCATGTGTAACACAGCTGAACAGGAGGAAGAGGGCAGCACACTGGCTTTAGCTGAAGAGTGCGTAACAGTGGATTAACTACTTGGCTCAGGCCAGACTAAATATAATACAATAACAAAGATGTCCCCCAAAGAGGGGGGGTGGTGGTGGGCAAGAATAAAACCAAAACATGCCAACAAGTATTGTTGAATGGATGACTTCAGATTCAACATGGGTTGAGAATAGATTCAAATTCTTCAAAAAGCCAGTCGGAAACAGTGGCAAGGCATTGGATCAGCCATGCAGTTCATTCTGGGCCTGATAAACCCAGTCTGTACATAATTCAGAAAGTGTGTGTGATAGCACCAGAACAACTACTGATGAAAAGACCTCACCTGAGGATAAAACCAGAGGCAGAGTCATTCTGGTGTGCACATTTGAAGGGTAAATATGTAAATGTAATTTTATTAGGAGGTGAGGGCAGTTTTTTCACATTTTTGTTTATGCCCCCTGTACTAGTTTTACACAAAAATGAAGCTTTCATTTTCCAGTTGATTTTACTGCAGGAATGAAAAACTCCTGCATCACCAGGATCACAGCATTATCAAGTAAGACCCTCACACTTATTTCAGTTTTTATTGTAAGCAATTACTTGTATTACAGTGGCTGAAATGTTTTACATGTGGTATAATCTCATGACATTGCAAATTGTATATGTTTTAGCAACTCTGCTTCTACTTTGACAGCTGTTAAGTTCTTCCATGTTAATTATAAAGGACTCACTAATCTTCTGTGAAAATTCATAATTATTGTGTCACCTGTCAGATTTTATGCTTTTCTATAACGCAGTACCAATCTTGATCTTTCCACCAGAAATTATCTGTAAATGTATGTCTATTAAACATCAAATGGAGCAAATACACCAAATCTCTTAGTTTAGTTATTAATTCACATGGCTTCTCCTATCATTGTTATGCAGACAACACTCAACTCTTCTCTTTCCCCCCTCTGCCTCACAGGTTGATGATAAAATATCTTCCTGCCTGGCTGACATCTCTACCTGGATGGCCACCCACCACCTGAAGCTCAACCTCAACAAAACTGAGCTGCTGTTCTTCCCATACATGACCTCCCTACTACGTGAACTGTCAATCACGGATGCTGCCAGGTTCAAAGTCCTGACCCTCGCCTACACTGCAGCAAACGGGACGGCCCCTATCTACTTGCAGGACATGATTCGATTCTATACGCCTGCTTGACCACTCCGCTCTGCAGCAGCAGGGAGCCTTGCACCCTCTCCCACCCGAGTAAAGGAATCATGGAGCTTCTCCACCCTAGTTCCCCAGTGGTGGAACGAACTCCCTGTCCCTCTTCGAACCTTTCCCTCACTACCCATCTTCCGCCGTGGTCTTCAGACTATACCTGGACTAACTGCCACCACTCTGTAAATTTACACTTTAAATACCCCCTTTCATGACATGTTACATGTACCCCCATTCCAGCACTTTTTGTAATTTGTCCTAATTTTGTAGCTTGTTCTTCTCCCTAGTTTGCCTTGGCATAAGTTAGGTCAGAATAGTGTTCACTGTTGAACTGAACTGAGTTCCTGGCTAGAAATAGCTGTACGAAATGAGTATTGTACCTTATTGAACCTGTGTTTTGTAGTTGTCCAATGACCATGATATGCACTTTTGTACGTTGCTTTGGATAAGTGTCTGCTGAATAAATGTAATGTAATTGAAAGCAATTGAGTTCTTAAACACTGACTTGAAATAAAAAAAAAATAAAATAAAAAAAAAAACAAACATTCTAAAAACCTACTATTAAAAGGGTTAATATGGTCACCTCAAAAGCCACTGAGTGAGAAACCCCATTAAACCATTTAGCAAATATAAACACACATGCGTTTGCACAAATGTGGAAACAATATTATATTCAAATTAGATATGCATGGCTGTGGCAGGATTGTCCCTCTCTTGCCATGCTCCAGTGACCTGCTCATTTGGGCACCTGTGGACTATCTGTGCCAACGATATGAGGTGAGCCTTGACCGCTTGAGTTTGACTGCACATACACACAGTGTCATGAGCTGTTGAAGCTTTAGCTGATTTTCAACCAGGACACTGCTTTTATGACCTTGTACCTTTTATTAAGAGTTATAATCCACATTTCTTCCATGAATATCTCCTGATGTATAAAAATGACAAAGTTACTGCGAAAAAAACAAAGAATGAAATGTTGCAGCACATTTACCACTAGAAGTTTGTGCAGCAAAAACTGTAAGACCTATGAATACGATACTTCACAAGTTTGCATTTTGGCTCATATCTCAAGAACAGTGTGGCCTAAAATTCTTTCTTCATGTCAATCTCTCAAGTCATGTGCATTTTGCTCCACTAGTCTTCTGCTCTGAAAATGTCAATTTTTTTACTTTTTCTCAATTTTCTCAACCTATTTTCAACAACTCGTCAGAAACCATTGGCCCAATCGTCCCAAAACATAGTCAGGATCATTATAGACTTCACTGATCTTAAGTTGTTCAAGAAATTTTGATACGTCAATCCGTTTCCAATATACGAGCCAATCAATTTTTATCAAAATGCTACTAGTACTGTAGACGTCTTGTATCTCTTCAACGCATTGTCTAATTTTCACGAAACTTCACATGTACGATCTTTAACACATTCTGTGGAAGATCCCCAAATTTCGTACAAAGAGACCACTAGGTTTGGCTATAACTAAAAATTGGGGGGGTTTTTTCAGTGACAAATTTTGGTACAGAAAAAGTTGGTACAGTAGCTCATGGTAACATTTTCTAACTTCTGTCAAAATATTGCTTTAATAACTTAAAATTTGATTGGCTGCTGGCATTAAGTTATCAAAGCAATCAAAAAGTACGACATCGCAATTGTTAGATGTTTGTTAATAGTTATCATTCATTACCTTTATTATTCATATTTTTCTTAAGAAATGTTTACGTTGCTTGGAGCCTTCCATTATTGTTAATACAGTAAGCTAAATGTAAACGCAAATTATCTGTGGGAGTCCTGCTCTTCATATAGCCTACATTAAAGTTATGTTTTGATTCATTTGTATATTCATGTGAAAATGAGTCCGTAAAAAGTGCAAAAACTCGCTTGTTGAAGGAATGACAGCATTCATAATTGGATCATTAATAATTTACTGCAGACACAGAAACAACCCTCACCAGTTGACAGCGTTATTTATTTCAGTGCGTCTTAAATTATGAATGAGCAAAGGCAGAGCAACCACAGTATTTCGACGATTAAATTACTCGTGAATCCAGTTGAAATACCCAGAGAATACACGGTTGCAGTGTATTTCGGATGCAATCCTGGTGATGTAGTTGGTTTTGCCGTGAAGTTATTTATCTGCTCCTCAAGATAAATTAGGCATACATCTGACACAATCTTTCACTGAAGAATATATAACATATCATATTGAATGCAACACGTCGCGCAATGTTTCAGGTATTGCCATATTTGAGCATCCTCACCACAAATTCAGCCCTGTGAAGATCTTTCATTTACAGTAGAAGCAATTCAGTAGGCTACGTTTTATTGCGAAGTCAAAAATTCTTCCATCAATACTTTTCACGCCAGAATTTGCTCACGCTCTAACCTTACTGCACACCAAAGGAATATGACTGAAGGCTGGATATCTTCTTAATCTCATCTAAATAGGATGCAACTGGGGAGGTGTCGTGGCCCCTCTATTGCAGACAACTCTCAGCCTATAAATGATTCCACGTCCGCTACGGGTGGTTCAATTCCTGGCCTTTGACTTTGGTGCCAAATATAGGCTACGGTATAAATTCATGATTTTCTCTTTTTACATCTGTTTTGCCAAGTGCAGGTGAGTGGGCATGCGGGTATAGTGTAATATTTCGCAAGCATGTGTATTATTTCACAAACTGTAGCCTGGCAGCCAGCCTCCCGTAAAGGAACTCCACGCTTTGAATCGCGTGGGACGGTATGCGCATTTCCTCGAGAACACTCCCAGTCTCTCGGTCCGTTCTTGTTTATTCGTCACCCGCATGGACGAGGTGATGAAAACGGGAAGCACAAGAATGGAAAATTATGAAGATTAAGAAGAGACTCCTCTACAGGAAAAGTGTAATTTTAAATGATTTTGCTAGAACACTTGTGTTTTCGCTACTGCTTTTTCGATGGGTAGATTTCGCCCGTTGTCACCCCGAAGAAGGCAGTTGCAAACATTTTGGTAATGTCTCCAGTTCCATTAAACACAAACATTTAGTTGGGAAAAGGAGTGTTTGACTTTGCCCTTATTCGTATTTATATTGTATCATAGCATTGATTAATATGTGCAATGCATGCACTTGAAAACAAGTTTTTATATGTAGGTATGAAAAGCATGGTTTAATTTTTCTTTGAAAGGGCTCGATTTCGTGAACAGGTAACATGTGATCAAGACTGTTTAGTGATATTTTGGGTTAAACACAATCCTTCCAATATCCAGCCCACTCTCCGGTTACAGGGCGTGGAATGAAGGCGAGCACGAATACCCAGTTGATGTCATCTCCTGCAAAACAGCCAGCTGACGTTTTTTTTTTTTTTCAAACAAAACAACAGGTTGAAGTCTGCCCAGGTATGAGTCAGAGTTCTCGCAGGTACACTGCGGCGGTGGGTCCTTCTTCTGAGAGTTCTTGCGTATAGGCCGTGAGAAAAGCTGACCAAGATTCAATACAGACGCATTAACGATTTAAGAGAGGAGTAAAGTAACAAATACAGCAGAAAGGAGCTGGAAACCAACAGTGGATTCGCTGTGGCAACTGACTGCGGCCTTTCGTTCTTGCAGATTACGCAATAAGGAGGGACATCTTGTAAGTACAGGCTGAATTAATTTCCTGTGGGTCTGAATGGCCTGTCCTTGTTAAACTTTCTCACTTGCGTATCTTTGTGGTCCTGTAACGGTGAGTCTTCCCGCTGCCTGTGAGTTCCGGTGGTGCGTGTTCATGTGAACAGTTTGAAAGCAGCTCATTTTATTGGCAACAGTGTTGTGTGACACACCCAGGACGTCTCATGCTGGATCCATTTGCAAAAACGCTTCAAACCTTTCTGAGTCTTAACAGCTAAATAGAACAACATGTATGCCAATGCCATTAACTTTCTGAAAAGAAAACCGAAAGTTTCATTTCCTTATTTATCAGACATAAATGTGTATAAACGGTCAGGAAAGAAAATGCACTGGACAGTGTCAGATATTAGGTGTTAATGACTGACAAATGACTATATCAGTATTAGCACAAGGCATATTTCCCTTCATCTAAAAATATTAATATTTCACTTGTATGGTTTTGCCAGAATTTAAAATAATCTGCCGTCCATAAATCTAATCTGATTGATTGTATAACCCCAGTAAAACTTTTGTACAGAAAGGAAACAAGCTGCCTTGCCACAGTTCATTATTTTGATATCATAGATATGTTCTCAGTGTAATTAGTCAAGGAAATTCAATATAAGGTAACAGTAAATATATATATATTAGTATATTGAGCTGTAGTTGCCCAGGGTTCTATAATTTGTTGAAATCCATGTTCATTATAAGATGAATCAAATCTTATAATGATTAGATTTTTTAATCAGCTGAGAAATTAAGACATCGAGTTTTCCTTGAAAACTCACTGTAGATGATATAACTATTCCTGCACACATCAGCTGGATGAATCAAATACACAATTGCACATAAGTACTGTTGTTTCCATGACAACATAAATAGGCGGGAATAAATACACTGTACTTCCTGCGTCTGTCACCCTCCGTTTTGCATTTTGCTCCCGTACTGCCCCCAGATCCTGAGGGGTTTCGCATGCTTCCTCATAGCACCTGTGACAGGTACACCTGTTTCAGAACCAGGATAAGCCTGTTCCATAGTAATAACATAGGGGAACAGTCTTCATGGCGGTAGCCACCCTGCTCCCTCCCTCCCCAAATATGACTTTGTGTCCACTTTTCATGTTTGGGACAGTAGTCAAATGCCTAGATAGGCCCTCATTGTATCCAGTAATTAGTTCAGCTGAGTTCATCTTTCTCACCTGAACTCCCCTGGGTGTGGCAGCACTGCTGTGGTAAAACCATTTCATGTCTGTTTTTTTAATTTAATAATAATTCTAATTTTTTTCTCTCCATGTCCTTCTAATGTGTGATCTCTTTGCACTACCTGTTAAAATTTTTTAAAAAGTTTTGATACTCTGTGTTCTTTATCATATGCTACTTTTTTGTTTAACAAATTGAACATCTGAGTTGAATATCCTATGCTTCTTAAATATTGGTGTCCACAGTTAAGCTTTTGTTGACACATCATTAAATAATATGTAATGAGCTTGATAATAAGGTTAATCTTTAGTAGATGCAGTCGTAATGTTTAGAATTGTGATTTTATGCCTTATAAATGTGTTCATAGTAGTGCTGTTCTGAGTGCCAAATCGTAGACAGAAATGCTGAAGCTAAGTTAGCTGGCTTTGGCTAGCTTCTGCACCCTCAGATCCCCGTGGAGCTGAGTGAATTTGGGCTTCTCTGTTTCGTGCAGGCTAGCTCGGCGCACCTCTCGCAGGCAGTGTGATGGCAGACGGCCCCGATATGAGCACCATGTTGTCCGACAGCAACCACATGGGGAAGGACCTGAGCCCGGTGGACTTCATTCAGCTGCAGCAGTACATGGACTGTAAGCCCCGCTAGATTCCCCCGCCTTTCCGCCCGAGCCTGCGCCCGCCCTGACAACTGCAAAGAGCTTCTAAAGGGTTAAGCACGTGCATTCATTTTTTTCTTAAGTTTTTCATTTAAAAAAAAAAAAAATTCACCACAGCAAACCACTGGAATAAAGAACTGAAGAGAAGACAAATGCAGGCTAAACATGTTGCTCACTGACATCTTGTGAAAGGCGTTGATCCTTTTTTTTTCTGTTTGGTATTATTTACCAGGTGCATAATAGCCTGGTAGTTAATGTGCTGATACTGGTGTCCGGTTTTGTCTTAGCCTGTGTGAAGGTGCTCTGCCTTCTTGTGAAAGACAAATAGTGCCATATTTATCAAGGATTTGCAGGGCTTTCTTATAGACACTAAAAGGACAAATAGCATTTTTCCATATTTAGTAAGGTGCCGCACTGGAGATTTGTGCTGGTAAAATGAGAAAATGCGGCATCCCTAAAATTTGTTTGTTTGGGTTAAAGCATAATTATTTTAGGGTGTTCTGTTGTTAGACCACAAATATTTGACAGGAGAGATTGGAAATTTTTGCATATGACCTGCTACAGCTGATTTATCATGGCCCCTTACCACAAAGGTAATTGTGTCTGTTTTTTAACGCCTGCAAAAAAAAAAAAAAAGTTAACTTCTTTCTAGCACAAGATCGGCATGGCCATTCATTAAAGGAGACATCATCAGCATATTAGTGCAGGGGAGGGTCACCATAAATGCAACCGTTTTCAGGTTTTGCTCATTTATTAAGAAAATATTTAGCTACCATGCACTATGTTAACTTCAAACACCTTTGGCATGTCAGTAGTCATTAGCCGTTTCAATTACATTCATGTCAATTTACAATTCATTGTAAATTTCTATGTCTTGTCTGTGTCTGGTAACCCCCTTCTCTTGTCTTTCTTACTTTTCTGTAAACGGAAGTTTCCTCTTGGGTACTTGATGGTGTTAAAGGTTCATCACATAGAGGGGTGGTAATGAACCCTTCACAGAGAGGGAATGTCAGACATGTAATTCACCAGTTGGCCATTCTCAACCGTAGGAAGCTTCAAAGTGCTCGGCCAGCATAGCCTGGAGATAAAACAGGCCAGGAACTGGGGGGTTACTGTCTGTGGTGTGAATGTGTGTGTGTGTCAGAGGGGGTGTCCATGCCCCTACCCTCTCCTCTTTTAAACTACATAAAATAGTGAGGAATGAGGCAGTTTAATTTATTTGGCTGCGTAAACAGAGATAGTCTTTGTCAGTCAGTCTTTAATGTGTCGGTATCTGCGACCGCAGCAGAGCCGCAATACACCAAAGGTCTTTGCGCTACAACTATTTCCGTAGTTTAATCTGGTCCTGAGTCATTTATTGTTTGACTTGGCTTGGTGTGCGTTTGCAACGTTTATTTAATGGCAGGATCATTTCCCAGTTGCCGTGTGGACAAAAAGCAGTTTACCATCTGACCCTTTCTTCCTCTCCCCCTCGAGCGATTCCTGCGAAATTCCTGGTGGCTGTTTGCTTTTCCTGTTGTCATGGCTTAGTTGGAATTATGGGCTAGTGGAGCACACCCCATACCTGTACAGCACAGAGGGTTTGGCACTTTTCAGGGTTTCCCACATAAATTACCATAATGGCAACGCACTCAGTCCTTACAGACTTTAATTTCTGTGCTCTCTGATTTCTTGTAAATGCACAGAATTTGGGTGCACGCTTGCTTAACCAATACCCCAAGAAGAATACTCCAAATTTAGACGGTTTCACATTTATTCCTTATCATCTCCTTGTTCCTTAATTTTCCTGCCCATAATTGAATCTGATATGCTCCCAATACAGTCCTTCCTGACTAGATACTATCACATTCAATGAATGACAACATCTGTAGTTAATAGTCAATATTAAATGAGTGCCAAAATGAATTTAACATTTTCAGTATGAATACTAAAGTGTATTTGTATTCTTGTACTCTTAAATGTGATGAGGACAACAGCATACCTTTTCACAACCTGAATTGTCTGATTTCTTTCCAGTATTTAAAAAATAGATTTACTATCGAGGCATTTTCCCAACAGAAAACTCCTTATAATAACTCCTTATTGTATAGTTTATTTGTTTCCATTTTGTCACTCAGTATCTTCCCCCCTTCTTATAACTTCTCTGTTCTCCATGCAGACCATAGCCTGAAAGTGAAGGATGTGATGAAGGAATTAGAAACTGATGGTAAATTGTCCCAGTATAGACAGGGCGAGGTAAGTCCTGAACCCTAACCCTGAACCACTTCCCCCTAAACCCTACAGTCTACCCTAACCCTGAACCACTTCCCCTAAACCCTACACTCAGCCCTAATGCTGAACCAAAGTGTAATGTTATACACAGAATTGTTTGTCATTGTTAAGCTCGCTGTACATCAGTGTGTGTAATGCAGCGGTGTTGTGTGCTCTCACGCTTATTGCTTTGTACCTGTTTGATTAGTCTATCAATCAGGAAGGCTTCCGGCTGTTTCTGAGCACCTACTTAGAGGTGGACGACTTCCCCAACGATCTCTGCGACCGCCTCTTCTGCTACTTCCAAAACTCAGAGCCTGAGGCCGACGTGGCCGACAGTCCGACACCAAGTGAGTCTCCTGGTTCTGCGGTAAGGTCCCAGGTCATTAGTCCTCATGGTCATTACAGAAATCAGCATCCACTTCAGCAGAAATCAGAATCCACTTCCCAAATTACTGTCTGAGTACTGGTGCTGGTTTACATGGCTTTGTGGGCCAGTGAACTGAGCCTTATAGCATGTGGCACATGCTACTTATCCAACAGGCCTTGCAATAAGAATAGGGACAATTCATGCTTAGAGAACTCATTTGTTATTAAGCAAATGTTCTACTTCCTAAGATTCATTTCGGCAACTTATTATTGTCCCTTGTAGAGGACTTAACCTCAAGAACCCATATGTTCTACTATACTGAGATAATACACTACAATGGACATTCAATAAAAATAAAATAGGTAATAATTTTAAAAAAGATGTATGAACAAAAAATGCTTGAGCGGAGAATGTGACATTCAGTTAAATAAATACATGTGAGTGTGTTGCCCGTTGTCTGTCTCTGGTCCTAACGGGTTTGTCAGTGTGTAGTTGAAGGTGCCTCTATGTTCGGTGTTTCATTCTCTTTCAGAAAGCGTGTTTCTGAAGGACGTGTCCTGCTACTTCTCACTCTTGGAAGACGGACTGCCTTCCAACAAGCTGGAATGTGAGTCCCGGTGCTCCTCTCGGCCAGTCCCAGCTCTCTTGTGGTCTACTTTGTTTTGCTGGAGGCTGTCAACTCTAGTTTACCTGTTCTTATGCTGTGTGTATGCAGTCTGAAGCCAACCCTGGCCCTGGATAGCTGCAGGGTGTGCTGGTATCATTTTAAATAAAGAAAACCGGTTAGGCGAGTTATCAATGTGTTATCCACTGCTGTAGTCAATGGGTTATGTCAGTCAAACATCTGTGTGTTCTCCCTGTCACTTACAGTTGTTTTCAAACTGTACGACAAAGATGGCAATGGGTTCCTCGACAGCTCGGTAAGTGTGGCAGGTATCCGGCAGTGAAGTAGCCTCCGCTCTGCAGCTTCACACTCAAACGCCATTGGTGGGCAGGCCTTACAGGGTTCTTGGTGTGGTTTGAATGTGTTGTCCCTGGGTTACAAGTTTTTTTTTTTTTAACCAAGATCCAAACTCAGAGCTTGGTGTCGACAGCTTGCATTATTTTTGTCGTTGTTCACTCAATTTCCTTTGGTTTGAGGGTGTGCCAGACTTGTAATGCTGTGCAAGTCATTCCAAAGAGCCGTGCTTTATTGCTTATGAAGTTTAAGGGCTAAAGGGTTTTGCGGTTAGATTTGATTGGAGCGTAAGTGCGTTGCTATGGGTTTGGGTACACTTAAACTCTGCGCTACTTTGTGCTTTGTAAACCCACGTAAATCAGCCTTTCAGCATAATGCCCGACCCAGAGCTATTAACAAAACCCTTCATGTGCAAAGCCGTTGAGAGCTTGGAAGGTCTCACCTGCCAGCCAGTGGTTTTGTTTTGTCAGGAAGTGGACCGCATTATCGCCCAGATGATGAGAGCTGCAGACTACCTGGGGTGGGACGTGACCGAGCTCAGACCGGTGAGGGGCACGATAGCACCCTTCCTGCACTACACGCTGTCTAATTTCACGCTTTACCCTAAAGGGGCTCAGTAAAACTGTCTAATTTCACTCTTTACCCTAAAGAGGCTCAGTAAAATTGTCTCATTTCTGGATTCCAACAAACTCTGTCTCTCCTGTGCCGGTTTTTTTGTAGATGGGTAGATAAACTTCAAATACATATCGTAATTGTGCTTTTCAGGGTGTTCTTCAGTGCTTGTAGTTTTGAGCAGTTTATATTTTATTACTGAAGCAGATCATGTTTATTACTATAGCAGTTCAGGTTTATTATTGAAGCAGTTCATGTAAAAAGCACCCTTTTCAAGCTCCCAGTGGCTGTCTTCTTTGACTGCCTGTAACTTCTCAAATGTGTTGTTATAACCACTCCAGCACACTTTTGCCCTCCCACACCAAGCATATATAAACAAAACATTGTTAAAAATATTTTGCTCTTATAAAATACATGGAGAAGGCATATATTAGAAATACATAACAAAGAAAACCTCATATTCAAGAGGACATAAAATTTGTGACAAATACATAACAATTAGTGCCATTTCATGATCCAAAAAGGAAATATATGTTAAATGTGAGAAAATATTTGGCAATTATTTATACAGACCAATAAATTATATGTTTTCAGGATGTTTCTGGATGCTCTTGTGTGGGGAGGGGTTGGTGTGTTTTATTGTACCTCAGCAAGGCTAAAATTCCTGCATAGTATGCCTTTAAAGATGTATTTTCCTTTCTATGAAATTAAATGTAAATGTATTTTTTTTAACAAAATATATAATTTGATATATTGGAAATATAATTATTCTGGTATGGCCTAAACTGACCGGTAAACACTGCGTGAGGAGTGGGGTGTGACGTGAGAGTGGGTGGGGCCAGCAGGGAGGAAAGGGCTGTGACCTTGTGATGTCATTGGTCAGGTTCTCCAGGAAATGATGACTGCCATTGATGCGGATAGCAGCGGTACGGTGTCCCTGCAGGAGTGGGTGGAGGGCGGCATGAACAACGTGCCCCTGCTGGTGCTGCTGGGACTGGCGGTGAGGCCCCCGGGCCCGCAGGCAATGCAGCAACATACAGTATTTTTACTCAAAACACTGACAATGCACTGTGGTCAATCACAGGGCACATTTGTGGCTGTAACTTGTGAAGATGTTGCCCCCTTAGGGTTGTTGGTTGGTGCATCCCACTAATTCACTTACTATAAGCGTAATGTAGTGTAGCGTAGCATAGTATAGGCACTGAATTCTGCCCCAGTTAGTGCTGATTGAGCCTGGCTGCTCCAGGGGGGTGGGACAAAATTGACTGTAGTGTCACCCAGGTAGTTGTCGGGCCACTCCAGATATGTGGCCTTGTGGGTAAATGAGGTTCAGAATCTAATTAAATGGCACTGTGGTTTAGCTGGACTCCTAAATGTAACATTCACGTATGGGGAAAAAGAAAGAACAAGTCGGAAACAGCATGCCCCGCCCCTTTTCCAGTAGTCCTCACTCATATTATGGTCACAGCTGATGATTGACGTCTCATGTGCCAAATTAAAGGGCAGCGAGAAATTTCAAGTGATGAATTCCACCTTGATGAATGGCACAGCAGAAGCCAGGGATCTACTCATGAGGTTTGACTGCAGCCTTCATCAATAAGCTATCACCTCGATAAAATGGATCCATATATACATGACTTTCATAAAGACTTTACAAGAATTTGTTCTGCTTCCCCAGCAGAACTGTCAAATTGCATGGTGTGGCCGTTTGGAGGTTTTTTTTGAGTCTGTTCAGGAAAAGTTTTGACGTTTCTCCTTCTCACCCTCCCTCCTTTGCTTCTTCTTCATCGCTTCATTTCTCAGATGATCCAGAAGGATGGACAGCATTTGTGGAGGATGAAGAATTTCAAGAAGCCTGCTTACTGCAACGTGTGTCAGAACATGCTCCTGGGGCTGCGCAAACAGGGCTTACACTGCAAATGTAAGCACCACCTCCATCCACAAGGAGTCTCCCTTCATATGTCTGTATGCACACTCTTACTTTATTTCCGTCATTTTTCCTAGGCTGCAAATACACTGTCCATGGACGCTGTGCCAACAAGAATCCCGCCCCTTGCGCTAGCACCTTTGTCAAGTCCAAAGAAGAAACAGGGGTGAGACTGTATAGCCGAAACACCGGCTGTGTTTAATAACCAATTCTTTAATGCTTTCCTAATCGTATTCTTTAGCTCTCATTGCTACAACCTCCGCTATCGATTCTGGAAAGCGCAGACAAGCGTGCGCTCTCTTCCAAAGCATTGTGATGTCAGCTTCTTATCAAACTGCAGTCTACAAGTTTGGCTCCACCAGCGGGGGCGCTGGAGAGCAGTAGAGCGCTGTCATCCAAGGCGCCTGAATACCCTCCCTCCTTTGCCGGTGTTAGCGCCATGTAAATGTCACTTTGCGGGGCTGTCGGCCATAGTCGCCATTGGTGTGGCCCAGATTTGATTCGTCCATCCATCTGTCTGTCTGCCTTATCCCCTCCCCCCGCCTCAGGTCGCTTTTCACGATTGGGTCTCTGGGGGCTGCAACAGCGGCAAGTGTGCCAGCTGCCAGAAGAAAATCAAGAGCTACAGGAGTCTGACGGGCAAACACTGCGTGTGGTGCCATGTCAAGGTGAAGGCTCGTTTACTCCCATCCATTGGGCAGAACCCCAAATCACTAGTGGGCCAACAGGGCTTTTATCGCTGTGATTATTAATTGGCTTAGAGCATTCTAGAATGTTCATATGCATGGGCTGAAGGAATCCTTTGCTCCAAGCTAAGCTTCTTTCAAAAGTTGGATTGAGCGACCTTAAACCATAGTAAAACTAACACCACCTTTTTGGTGAGAACTCCTGATTTGCGAATATTCAAATCTGCTGGCCATCCCTGGGTTAAATGAAGCTATAAAGCCTGGGATAAAGTGAGACAAAGAAAGCTAGTTTGAGATATGCTGGATGCTAGCCCAGTGCTAAAGATAGCTTGAGGTTAAGGATAGCCCAGGGCTATGACAGTCAAGTCTAAAAATCGAAAAAGAAAATAATGTATGAATATCTCTGCTGTCCCTATTCAGTAGTTACAGTCTTAGAAATACAGCTCAGAAAAACCACAAATGCCTGTGGCTGTCTTGAACTATGCTTTCTGGTTGTGTGACATTCATTTGTTTTAACCCTTTATGGTGTAAATGCCAGTTTATAGTTAGGCAATGTGTGATCGAACCAACATTCCACCAACATTACATTATCGCTCAACGTTGGTATTGAACGCTGTTGCTCATGAAATATATAAACACGTAACCAACTAAGAACATGTCACTAAAGTGGAGTCATTAATGGAATCTTTGCAGTCCACCCGGTCGGTAGCAGACAGGCACAGAAACATTGTAACTGTGTTTATCAAACTCTCAACAATTTGTGGTCTTCCATTTTATTATAAGGTTAGGCTAGTTGATGACTTTACACTTCACTAAAGATAATTACAGGAGATGATCACATTCTATAGTAATATTGTCATGACAAGAGAGCTAGCGATGGGTTCAAAGTTCAGTACAATTTAAGTCTCAGCGATGTGGGCGCAATGATGATAGCGACGATGACAAATCGTCCATCGCTCTAGTATAAACTAAATGTCTGTCAAACGTGGTAATCACCAGTGGCAACGATCATACTTTGCCTAATAGTAAACCTGCATTTAGATCACAAATATGTGCTTGCAATCTTTTTAAGTGAATATTCTAATGCTGATGTAACAATCATCACTGGTAATCGAAAACAATGGAGTGCTAGAACACTGGCTTAGAATTTTGAAAGAACATTCCAGAAAGCCTACTCTTCAAAGGGTTGATGGAATGCCCTGTGCCCTGACACATCTCTGCCTCCTTTCAGGTTCATGACAAGTGCGTGTCCCTGTTGCCCACTGAGTGTGACTGCGGGTGTAACCGGGACCACATCTTGCCCCCCTGGGCCATCTACCCCATAAAGGTGCTTCTTACTGTGAGGTTACACTGGGGCAGAAACCCTTCATTACACACAGAGTATTGTGATATCAGTTGGCATTTAACGAATATCAGTGGTTGTTGTCTTGTTTTATAAGGAAGTGGAGCACTTTTTACAGAACTTGTAGTCCTTAGGTTTTGTCTGCTCCATAATGTTTGTGTTCTCTGTTCTGCTCTCTCTGGCTGGTCCTGTCTGCCCCGTCTCTGTCCTCTAATGATCCCAAAGGAGGATCCCATGGCTGTGAAAGCTCACTGTCCCGGTGTCTCAGAAAGCAAGGACGTGCACAACTACACTGCTGATGGCCAGCTCCTGCAGGTAAGAGCACACGCAACACGTACACCTACATGCACAAGCAAACGCGCACTCACGCACACACATGCCCACACACACACACACACGCACGGACATATGCACACTCACAAACACACACACACACACACACACACGCGCACACATACACACACATGGTAAATGGACTGCATTTATATAGCGCTTTTATCCAAAGCGCTTTACAATTGATGCCTCTTATTCACCCATTCACACACACACTCTCACACCAATGGTGAAAGGCTGCCATGCAAGGTACCAGTCAACTCATTGGGAGCAATTAGGGGTTAGGTGTCTTGCTCCGGGACACGTCGACACACCCAGGGCGGGGGATCGAACCGGCAACCCTCCGACTGCCAGACAACCGCTCTTACCTCCTGAGCTATGTCGCCCCACATACACACACATACACACACACACACACATGTGCACACACACGCTGACACAAAATGTGTGAGGCATACTTTTTTCTGTCGGTTCTGGTAACAGTTATTTCCCGTCCCTGCAGATCAGCCCAATTCCAGACACACACCCCCTCCTGGTGTTCGTTAACCCCAAGAGTGGGGGCAAACAAGGCAAGAGGTGAGTGACAGGTCTGTGGGTGGAGCTGGCTGGGGTAGGTGGGGTTTGCTGTTGTCATGGGGCAGGACTAGGGGCAGTTAGGAGAAGGAGCCAGTGTCAACCAGAAGGGGAGGGGCAGGGGTGGGGTTAGGTCAGTCATGGAGCATCTCAATGGGGCTACTGAGTACCTTATCCTACTCAGACACTGTTCCACTGTGTGGATGGGCCCCACTCTCTGGTACTGTATTCAGACTGTGCCGATTGGCTGACAGCCCTACAGGCCCATTTTCCATAGGGTCACTCAAAGAGGGAGGGTTTTTAGTCTGCTGGTTTGCCGTATGTCCACCGGCGCCCCCTTCTGGTTCATCGGACACCTGCAGTCTGTCTGCACAAGCTGCACACAAAGGGTCTGAATGTACCTTGTCTTCGTACAGACATCAAAGGTTTCATCTTTCCCTCTTCATTCAGTGCCTCTGGTTTAACATTGCAGCCAGTTTTGTCATTCTCTTCACTGACATACAGCTCAGTTCCACACATCAATAATGGCAATAGGCTTCTTTCTGAAATCCACCGCCAGTTCTTTCGCCTCACTCACATTAAGCTGTAGGATGTTCAAGTCCTGGTGCCAGAACTCTGTATTTCCTGTGTTAATGAGTCAGTAGCTGGTCCTCCCGTCTATTGCTCTGCGTTTGACATGTTGGGCTCTGCCTTCCAGGGTTCTGCGCAAATTCCAGTACCTGCTGAACCCTCGACAGGTGTACAATCTCTCCAATGGAGGGCCTGGGCCTGGGTAAGGATTGCTCTTCTAGTGTGAAACCACACTGCAGGGGCTAATATGGAGGTACTCATCCTGATCTCAGCCAGTCATTACAGCATTAGCCTGCCCAGATAAGCACAGTCTTTAATATCAGGCATTTCTGATTAATATCGATCAGATACATTTCTGTATCGATCGATTCGGTATAGTCTTACACAGTGTGCATTGGCCTGCACCCGATCATAATTCCCGGTACTCTTTTAACACCCTGACTCTGTGCTGTTACTAGTTTATGGCCTGAGGTGGAAAATCCAGGTCCAGAAAGTAAAAGTCCTCCCCAGTATTTTGTTCCAGTCACCTGGATCTGCTAATTAGTGCATTTCTTCAGCCAGGAGGTAGGACTAATTAGTGAAATCAGCTGGCTGGGTGGGTGGGAGAAACACATGGCAGGACTTTTACCTTCTGAGACCGAGACATTCCACCTCTGATTATTGCCCATTTTTTAACCCAAATTCAAATTTTGTCTGCTGTAAAGTACTTACAATTTCTGTGTAAGCAGTCTCCCCCTGGTGGTGGCTATAGAAAATGCTATGCTGGTCATTCATTTATGTGGGCTGGATTTGGGCATACTGGAGTGTCATATTATATTATTCCCTGTTATAAGAGAATACTCATGGAACCAATAGTGAATTCTCATTGAGGGACACGTTATGGAAGAAAATAATGCTTGGGCCTGTGTCCCTAAGGTTCAGTGCAAACTTTTTGGAGTGTTGGAACTCCCCTTTAATGTAAGAGCCGTATTAATCTCTGTGTGATCATTGTGCGTGTGTGTGTGTGTGTGCATGTGTGTGTGTGTGCGTGTGTGTCTGTCTGTGCATGTGTGTGTGTCTGTGTGTGTGCATGTGCATGTGCGCATGTCAGACTGAAATTCTTCAAGAACCTACAGCAATACAGGATCTTGGTGTGTGGAGGGGACGGCACTGTTGGTTGGATTCTGGATGCCATAGGTGAGAGACTCTTCCCCCCTCCTGTGAAATCCAGTGATGTTCGTGTAATCCTGTTACTCAAATCACAGCCCTCAGGGTCTAAGAACTGCTGGTTTTCCACCCTCCCTTTACCTGGAAGTCAGGTGTGAAGACAGTCTGGCCAATCAAATAGCACTAATTGAACAATTAGTTAATTACCTGGGGGGAAAGAAAACCAGGGCCAGATTTGGATTTGAGTATTTATTGTGTAAACCGTTCTTGTAATCTATGTGTCTACATGACTTGATAAACAGCCCATTCAACCAATCGTGGCCCATCATCTGTATCTAGGCTCCGCCTTTGG
Source organism: Anguilla rostrata (assembly GCF_018555375.3). Classification (NCBI taxonomy): domain Eukaryota; kingdom Metazoa; phylum Chordata; class Actinopteri; order Anguilliformes; family Anguillidae; genus Anguilla; species Anguilla rostrata. The sequence continues at coordinate 11,643,180 of NC_057945.1, read as the reverse complement.
TATTTTGGTAACAACTACCCCTCCCTCCATTATTACTGTGTGAGACCTGCCTGTGTGTCCCTAACCCAACCACCCCTCCCTCCATTATTACTGTGTGAGACCTGCCTGTGTGTCCCTAACCCAACCACCCCTCCCTCCATTATTACTGTGTGAGACCTGCCTGTGTGTCTACCACCACCTCCCTACTATACTGGTGAGACCTCCGTTGTCCCTAACCCAACCACCCCTCCCTCCATTATTACTGTGTGAGACCTGCCTGTGTCCCCTGTCCCCCCTTCTCCCCAGACAAGGCGAAGCTGCGGGTGTCCCCCCCAGTGGCCGTGCTGCCCCTGGGCACCGGGAACGACCTGGCGCGGTCCCTGGGGTGGGGGGGAGGTGAGCCCCTGTTTCCTCTCTGCTTCCCCCTCACATTCAGCTTCACAAACTGCGCAGATATGAATAATGTCCGTTATAGAATTTATTTAGAAACAAGAGACCAGTTACTGCTCCTGGGTTTGTTTTATTCAAACACTACACATAATAATATACATATGCTAGGGGAATGATTGAAGCAACATATTGCTTAAAGTACACTGTCAAATTTACCTTTCAAAAACTGGAAAGAAAACAGAAATGAAAACTATAGGTCATATCAGCACAGTTGAAATGAACAAGAAAAAACCCACTCATTTATTTACCAGCCGTATAATCTTCATCATGCCACTCATCATCAGTAACTCAGTGACTAGCCCCTGGTATGGCTTTACCACAAAATACATGCATAAGTACAAAACAGAATTACGTTTCGGTTTTAGTAGGAGTACGTCACAAAGTTAATGTAGGTACATTCTGGAGAAACATACCATTAATTAATTTAAGTTTGTGTTTTAAAACAGCATTTTTAATGTGCTTCTTTTGGTGTGTGTGTGTGCGTGTGCGTATATGTGAATGTGCGCATGTGTGTGCGCCCATGGCTACATGCACGCCTTTGCTTACGTGTGTCTGACCTCCTCCTGTAGGCTACGAAGGAGAGGATCTGTCTCAGATCCTGAAGGAGATCGAGAGCAGCTTGCCGGTTCTGATGGATCGCTGGAGCGTGCAGGTGATCCCTGAGGACAGCCAGGTGATCGGGGATCCCGTTCCCTATGACATCATCAACAACTACTTCACCATCGGAATGGTAAGTTCATACCTTCGAAGCCTGACGTGAACCTGGAACCAGGTGAGAAGCAGACTGGCTGTGAGCCTGAGCCTGTCGAACTTTGACCTCCTGCAGGATGCCTCGATTGCCCACAGATTTCACACCATGAGAGAAAAGCACCCGCAGAAGTTCAATAGCAGGTAAACGCATCGTTCATTCAGGATTTTCTGTCGCGTTTTAAAGCCTCTGTTTGTCACATGGTCAAACATCCTCCTGAGACCCAGCAGAAAATAAAAATAAAAATACACAAACACAGATACACATACACACACGCACACAGTCACACACACGCACGCACACACACACACACACACATGCACACACACCGCACACAGTCACACACATGCGCGCGCACACACTCACGCAGATGTGCACGCACGCACACACACACGCACACACACGTGTGTTAGAATACGCTGTAACTCAAGGGAATGTTCCAGAATGAAGAACAAGCTGTGGTACTTTGAGCTGGCCACCTCTGAGACCCTCTCTGCCTCCTGCAAGAAGCTGAAGGAAAGCGTCAGCATCGAGGTGAGAACCCAGGCCCACTGACAGTCAGGTCTGTAGAGTGTGATCTTTCAGGGCCTGATTTACTAAGTCCCTTAGCACAAGCTCAACCAATAACACCACCAATGATTGGTGCAGAACAAACAACATGACCAGTCATTGGTCATGTTATTGGTTTTGCATGTGCTAAAAGCCTTTGTCAATCAGGCCTTTAGTGTTTATGTTGGGTGAGGTGCGATCATTCTCATTTCACGTGAGCAGTGCGACCCGATGACGCCCCATTTTCAAAATGTGCTGTTTTATGCGAGCATGCTTGTTGGTTTGAGTCCCCTGTCGGGATTTTAAAGGGCTGATAGTGTGTGTGGTTCTGCCCTCGGCCCAGTGCTGTGGGAAGCCGCTGGACCTGAGCAACCTCTCCCTGGAGACCATCGCCGTGCTCAACATTCACAACATCTACGGCGGCTCCAAACTGTGGGGCAAGAGGTCCCAGGGCAAGGCGGGGCAGAAGCTGCCAGAGCTCGTCACCGACCCCAGCGTTCTGAAAGAGAGCTTCCAAAGTAAGCACCAGGGCTGCACGTGTGTGTGTGTGTGTGTGTGTTTGTGTGTATGTGTGTGTGCATGGGGAGGGGGGAGCTTCTGGGTGGCACACCCAGCTAATGCACACAAACATTTTTATTTTTTATTTTTGCATTTTATGGATTTGGCAGATGCTCTTATCCAGAGCGAGTTACTGTACACAACTTACATTCTTTACCCACAATCCATTAACACAGCTGGGTGTTCACTGAAGCGGTTCAGGTTAAATACCTCACTCACTCACTCAAGGGAATCGGACCCTCACCCACAGAGGCGCGAGCACTAGTTCCCTGCACTGCACTGCCACCAGTGACGTGATGTACTGTTGCGCGTGATGCAGTGATGTGCCCTGCCATCCAGCATGTACTCCCTGACCGTGTCAATGCTGACTGTAACAGTGAGCCTCACTGATGAGATGTGATTGGCCTCAGCGTTGCCCAGGGCGTGCTTCTGTCCGCAGGGAATTCCCTCAGGTGCTATAGCGGCACCCTGTGTTCTGCTTGTCCCAATGTGCCAGCTGGCTGTGCACGTTCCAGATCGTGCACGTGTTTCAGAGTGTGCACGTGTCAGAGTGGCCATCCTTAGCTGACAGAAGGTGGAACTGGGGTTCACTTACAATTCAACATTTAAATTAGGGAACGGTTAATGAAACATGAAATTGCTTGTATAAAGATGTGCGTTTGTGTGCGTGCACGTGTGTGAACCTGAGCCTATGTTTGTGTGTGCCTGTGTAAGTGCTTGTATGTGCCTACATATTTGTGTTTGCCTGGATGTGTGTGTGTGTGGGTGTGGATGTGCGTGTGTGTGTATATGTGTGTGTGTGGGTGTGTCATTGTGTGCTTGTGTATAATCTGGGTGTACCATAGCTTGTGTGGTGTGTTCTGCCCCTTCCACAGACCTGAGTGACAAACGGTTGGAGGTGGTGGGGCTGGAGGGGGCGATGGAGATGGGACAGATCTACACTGGACTGAAGAGCGCCGCACAGAAATTGGCCATAACCTCACAGATCACAATCAGGTAGAGGAGAGCGACCCTCTAAACACAGCGCACACACACACGCACGCACGCACACACGCACGCACACACACACATGTACAGGCATGAAGGCCACACTCCGCACGCTTCTACAGTTCCCTTCCTGGCCCACGGCCTCATATCTCCTAATGCGTCGGCTCCCTCTTATTCACTCCCTGTCATCCTGAGTTAGCTAATTACAGACGAGCGTGAAATTTGATTTTAAGGCCGAATTAGCGGAGCGCATCTTCGCAGCGAGCCGCGCAAATTACACGCTGCCTCGAGCTGCTCCGGGGACGCTCTGTCAGGACGGGGGGGGCCGGGCGACTCCTCAGCAACTCCCCAACTCTCAGGAACCCACCGCATCGCAGCCGGCCACAGCGGTTACCTCAGAAGCTGACTGTGAGTGGCGTCGGAGGAGAGGCGAGGTGCAGACAATGTGTTTGTAAAACTCCTTTGCTGCTTTGCTCTTTCCCTCCCTCCCTCCCTCCCTCCATCTCGCTCTCCCCCTCTGTCTCCCCCTCTCTCAGGACGAATAAAGCACTGCCCATGCAGATCGATGGAGAGCCCTGGATGCAGCCCCCCTGCACCGTGAGTGTTGGGCTCAGCCATTACTCTGCGCCGCACCTACACCCATGCACACAGGCAGGCCCGGGATTACATCACACATTAATGCCCCCGTGCATTGTTCACCAATGAAAAGGGAATGCCACCCGCTGGCTGGTCGGGGAAAACCGTCAGCCGGGTCTGGGCCTGTTGGCCTGTTGTAAATCAGGGGCACGTGCTCGCGTTCTGTGGTGTTCTCCGTGGCTCCGGATAAGAGCGCACGCTGAATGACTGTGATGCGATGCTGTTCCCCGCGCTGGTTCCCCGCAGGCTGAGGACGAGGGCCGCCGGCTGGGGGACCCCAGTGCGGCGCGTTTTGGGGCGATGCGCTCGCTCGAGGGCGGCGATGCGCCCTTAAGCCTAGTTCAGACCAAAGATTTGCGACGCAACAAAACCGTTTTGAGTGTTCCTGAGAGGAGTTGCAGCGGTGTGAACCGCTCGCCTCAGAGCATCTGATGCCGGCGCTCGCCACTGCAGCCGATTCAAGTTGTCCAATCGCAGTTGGCCAGTTTTAGAATGTTGCAAGGAATCGCCAGTTGCAGCTGTTCGTGTCGCGAATCTTTGGTCTGAACTGGGCATTAGACCCAAGTCACATGACAAAATCCAGGGCCAGCTGGCTGTGGCTAGCAGTCCCTCTGGATGAGAAATGCAATGCCATGAAATGCATGTGCTATTTTTTTAGTACTGGCTGCACTGTTCTAAGTAGACATGGGCAGTGATTAAACCAGGTTAAGGAATGTAAACCCAATGTCCCACTTCCCTCATTCATTAATACAGTATTAATTATTCTAAATTGATTAGCTTTGTCTTTGTCATTTCACCAATGACGGTGTTTCTCGAATTGCCTTGTATTGCCCCTCCAGATACATATCACACACAGGAACCAAGCTGTTATGCTCGCAGCCCCCCAGACAAGATCCTAGCCTCGTCAGCCACGAGTAAACTCTGCCCCACATCGGAGACCCAAAGATTGACCAAGACTGAAGTACGCGAATGTGAGAGAAGCTGTTCATCAACCAGACTTTTTCAATGGGGGGGTAGGGGGGCATTCTGGGAGATGTTGGCAGTCATGATAAAACAAGTGTTAAGTAGTGGATGAGAGAATCTTGTATTTACTTTGCAAAGTTGCAGTTGTGGGATAAACTGAGTACTGTAGGTACAGCCATTTCTGACGGCACTTCAGAGCCTTGTAACCCTCAGTGTCGGAGATTTGCGCGTGTGCTGGCGTGTTCCGTTTTGCAGTCTGAATAGACTTTAAGGCTAATGAAAAGCCCTGTGTTTTGTCAGCATTTGCTTCAGTTTCAAAGCTGAAGCTGATTTCAGACTTTTATTTGTGCTTCTGCTAGACTCGGCCTGTTCTAAGGGAGGGGATGTTCAATGCTTCTACAGAAATCTATTATTTCAGCTTTCACACTATGTTATGATCTCCAAATGCTTTGCAGATATATTTGTCTATACACTTTTTCAAATAATCACTAATATAGTCATTTCTGTATTAAGTATTCAGGGTTTTTTTTATTCGTGAAAGGACTGTGGTTACTTGAGTTAGCACCCAAGAGCAACATATGCTTTAAAGTCATGTTAACACATTTTCAAAACTGTATGTTCCTGAGTGTTTTTCTAAATAAAATATGGTGAATCCTTCACTGAAACATTTTTGTCCAATTTTTTAACTTGATTATTTTTGTCATAGATCTGTGTACATGCTTTTTTTAAAGTGTATTTTCTTGCTTTTAAACATGAACTTTAAAAGCAAAATACCCTTACACCAGCCATTGTAAAGTCTACAGGTCGTAAAACCTCTCTAAGTATATAAAATATCCTTCCCCATATACAACATGCATTATAATAATATCAATATAATAAAAACACCAAAAAATGAACTATACATTCAAAGGCAAGCCATCGGAGTCTCAGCAAACATGCCTACACAGGTCCCATATGAAGCGAAGGAGCGTGCACCAGATGGCGCCCGCTTCTCCTTTTTTCCTCCCATGGCGGTTTGGACAAATGTTTCTTTTGGCAGATAGGATTGTGAGACGTTTCCGCAAAGATACTCGAAGGAACTGCTGTAGAATTTTGGTCACAGATACTGAAATGAATAGTATCGCGTACGGTCCTTTATCGCCTACTTTTCCTCAACGTTAAGTTTATACTCCTTGGGAGAATTGGGCCTGGAGTAGTGAATATCTTGTCTGTAGCCTGTACGGAATATAGACATCTGGACAGATTCGCTCTAGGACACACGTTTATGATAATGCGTCTCAATGAGGCGGCTTAAACTAAGAAGATGTCCAAATTGAAATAGTAACCTACCATATGAGGACTGTATGTATGTTTTTTTAAATTATCACACAATTTTCATAATGGTAATGCGATTTATTTATTTTTACAAGCAATGTATGAAAAGTTATGGTAAAACTCGAGTCGCGCACTTTCCATGCCTAAAACAATCACACCGCAAACAATAACCAGGAGTGTGACCGCAGAATCTCAACGAACATACAAGTCGCCCCACCCCTAGGCCAGAGCATCTTCTGTGAGATTGGTCCATAACGTTCCCGTTTTAATGGTGCGACCTACAACTGCAACTAATTGGCGTAGTAAGCACAACTTTGTCAGTGCCGTGAAAATTCCCTTCAGTTTCACGGAATAAATGTTTTTACAAGACGAGCAGCCGAGGTGCACACTTTCCACTTACCACTCGCCGGCCATGAAGAACATGTCTTTCTGGCGGCTAGAGAAGCGGAGCTCCAGCAAACCGGATCATGGGACGTCTTGCCCGAGCAGTGCCGAGACTCACTTTCCCACTTCCAAATCAGACAACTACAAAGCCATGGTCTCGATGAACAATTCTTTGGATGTTTACAATTACAAGACGCTGGCTTACTCCGGTGGAACGTTGCCGAGAAACCGCAGAAAGGTAGAAATTTCGTTTTGTTCAGTATATTTCAAACTGCTATGATATTTTCGAAGTGTGGCTGTTGTTTCGGATCCCATTCTGAACAACGATTAACATTAATATGTAGCTTAACGGATATATGCCTGAGCAGGTAGCATCTCATCCTACCACGTTTTACTTTAAATTGCACTATAGGCTACACATAAGAATAAGAACGTGAAAATAAAATTCTTATGATACATAATGCGGTTACTTAAAATGATGCACTACGCTAGTCTAATCAACTTCTTGCAGGTGATATTATAGTTGATTCCGTCTTTAAATACATTATTAACTGTGCTTTCATCGATGCATTGCATGCTAAACACGGTGTAAGCAAAACCTGTTCTATATTTAGTCCTCTACCTGTTTTATGTACATACTTGTCTGCTAACCTAGTCTTATGCGGGAGCAGAATGCGACACGTGCTGAACTGAACATCTGAAGAAAAATCCGCCCACTGTGTAGATATTGTAACATCAGCTAACAATTTGAACGGTGTAATTCAGATTAATGGCCCGAGGTTATCATGGTTGAAATGATTGAGCAACATTATAATTATTGTTAGGCAAATTAAAGTAGCCTGCCTAAACCTATCCCCCGTGCCCAAACCGATCACAGTCGTGTGTATGTGTGTACCAGTGTGCGTGTGTGTGCGTGTGTATGTGGGTATGTCTATAGGCTATGTAGCCTATAACCAATATTGCAGTCTCCGTGGTTACATGCATGGACATGTCCCTGATCAGTATTTCACACTTCGCAGGTAATGTAGCTATTGCAATATCTCGCATGTGGAATTCTTGCACGTGATTTGCATGTGTAAAGTGTTGGCACCTCGAGAAAATGGACGTAATTCCGTGGATCTTTAGCATTGCAGTGACCCAATTAAATTTTCGTGGGTGATCAGGTTGCAACAATGAAAAACGCTTCAGTGAAAGCACTGTAAAGTTCGAACATGGATCCTGCAACCACTGACATCACTGGCTTTGCGTTTCCTGTAGACTACCCGTGAAGCGGCTGCGAAATGCGACGTCGAGCTAACACACATTTTTATTGTTTAAATAACCTGAAATTTTGTGTCACTGTCCACATATAACATGATGTAGCTAAGGTCATTTCGCATGCAACAGTGACGAGCGGGAGCATGTATACACCCGTGCGCTTACCTTTAAATAATACTTCCAATGTATAATTTTAATGTATCGTTGTATATTATTTGAATACCAGTAAGAACAGTTCACATCGAAAGGAAGACGCATGGCTGTGTTATGCTGCTTTTTTCGTTCACAAGTTCAAGTTCCAAATTATTTGCATCCTGGTGTATTTTTGAAACACGTCTTTATTTAGAATTCTCGTGCAGTTGCCACTGGATTGGTATGCCCGGGACTGTAAAATCCAACCACATACAAATTACTCGAGCAATTTTTCCACTGGAAAGAGTCTAATTTACCCAAAATCATCACAGAATATAATTTATTGTCTGTGTTTTATCAATTGTCATAAAAACCTGGTGGCTGAATGAACAGTGAACTCTGAACGCACCTATGAATAACAGTGTAACTGACAGTTATTATTATGAGCCTCTGTTTACGCATATTTTGTTGTATGTCTACCCAACCCAAAGAAGGGGTCCCGAGAATGTTTCAGCATAGAGCCATGTCCCTCCCTGTTTCTGCCAGATGATGATGTCATTCATTGGAACCCTCAGTGTGATATACGGGCTCGCTTGTTCGCAGACTGACTGGGCCGGTGTTGCGCTTGTCCTCGTTTCATCACGCAATAGCGTCTCCTCCGGTTGATCGAGCTCTTGCCTCTTCCAGCTGTGCAGCAGTGTCGCTCGTCTTCGCCCGCAGACTGAACTTAGGCTATTCGGTTCTATGACGTCGCTGTGTGCACTTGGAAATAAGTTCATGAAAACAATACATTTTTGGTATTAGTGGTTGGAAGGCGAGGGACTACTGGGTTCGCCTCAAATTATCAGGACTAAGAACCTTCTCTCGCTAACTTACGTTTTGTAGGACTCTCTTGCAGCTAAGATCAGAAATTCAGAAACAATGCTGATAAAAACAATTGAAAGTGTGAACACTTCTTTTTACTGTGCTTTTATGTCATCTATATCCATCTTACAGAACTGTGCTTTGCCTGTATTTCGTCAATTATTTTGAACTGTTCAGTGGGACAACTTGGTGATTGATTGATTGATTTGTTGATTGATTGGTTGGTGGGTCAAAATGGATAAGTTGGCCACATTTTGGCCCTTGGGTCATAGTTCAGTAACCCCTGATTTAAAGTACATAAAGGCCAGATCTGATCTTCAGAATGTGTGGCTGTTTTTTGCAGATTTGCAGGCTTTATATATCGTTTCCTGCCTATATTTGTTCAGATAGGCTGTGTGTATGGATGGAACATTCCAGCTTACCAGGTCATGCGGCTGATAAACATCAAAAACGAATCAAATGTATTGATCAGAGAGCAACTTCCAAGAAGGACAGAGCAGGTATAATGAGATTAACTGGACGGATCGATTTGATTTAGCTTTTTAGCTTTTAGCTTTTTATTAAAATTACAGGGGAAAGTTAGCCAAAGAGACGTTTGCAAGTCGCTCTGTCTAAAAGCGTCTGCCAACTCTGCCGAGGGGCTAAATTGGAAATTGTAAGAGGGGGAAAAAAAGTCCAGCTTTGATGAGTGATGTGTTGCTTTTCTGCTTGTTGTCCAAGAACAGTGGGTCTACAGATGAAAGGCTTTCACTGTTAGGAGGAGAATAAAGCCTGTGTCATTTTCATGCCCACGTCCCCCACAAGCCCGCCATACAAGCCCAGCCGCGTTGCTACAAAAGACCTTTGTGAAAACCCTTATCAGAAGGCTTGTCAGTACAGTATTTGGTTATTATAATTATTTAAATGCCTCACAGGGTGAGTTCTTACGTAAAAAGTAATATGTTACCGAATTAGTTCTATTATTCTCGAAGTGAACGTGCCAATTTAGAGAACAGTGCGTTGATTCCTAAGAGTTGAAGGGGAAGGGCGTGAGCCTTTGGTGCCTTATGCATAAATAATGAAATGCTGTCCTGCTCCTCCTCTTTCTGTACCTGTGGGAAGAATCAAGGCTTTCTGCTGGCTGTAGTGTGTAACTCCACATGCTGGGGAACATGCCAATAGTGATGACTCCCAATATTTAAAAGGATGAAACCTTTGCAGAAAATGCACGTATCACATGTAATATAAATTGCTGACAATATTCGGCCAGGTCAGTATGAGGAGAAAGTACTGTACGACCGCAAGCAGCTGTGATCAGTGACCAAGCACAAAATGGCCCCCATAGAAGACCTTGAGCTTAAAAGTAAAAGTATTCCTTGGAGAGAGAACTTCTGTTGCTGTTGTTTCTGTTGTTTGAAATAGGTCAGTATGTGACAGTAAATGATAGTCATTTTTGTAGAACTGAAAAATAAAATAAAAGTTCAGCTGGTTAGTGGTTCTGATAGGAGGGCCAAACTGAGAACCAACGGCCTCTTACACAGACAGTCGGACCCTCTGCATCGCCGGTTGGCCTAGCTCCTTCTGATTGGTGCTCTCTCTGGTCCCTGCAGGTGGCGTCGCAGATGTGGAACTCCATGACGCACTCGCCTGAGCAGCACAGGTAAGCCGCCTGCGTTCTTCTGGGTATGTCCTTCAGCCCTGCTGAATTGTCTCATATTCACCAGCTGAGTTCTTGTGCGGTGGAGACCAGACTGCTGTTGGCTGCTTTCCCTTGTGTTTCTCAAACAGGGTGGAGGGAGAACATGGCTGAACTGTTTAATCTGACAGAAATCTCCAGATAATAATAAAATATTTATCAAAATCCAAAAGGAAATTTTGTCCGTGAATAAGCATTTCTTTAGCCAGTTTGTCACAAATTTGGATGCATTTGAGTTTACAGTTGCACAACTTTAATCAGGAGCGCTAGAAGGAAAGCTATATTACACCACTACAGTGCAGCAACCAGCTTATTTCAACACTGACCTATCTCCCAATAGAAAATCAAACGAGACATGTGCTGTTATCATTGATCCGGCCCTGAGCTAAGATCCCTTCCAAAAATGCAACAGGCACAGCACCGAGCTGACTTTTGCAAACTTCTCCCTGACGTGCTTTGCTTCACCCTTCTTTTCGTTTCGAGCGCCGGGTCCTCAGTACCGGGCCAACAGCTGTGTGTCCCATAGAGGGCCTTGTTATGAGCGTTGCGGTTCCTTTTTTTTAAATCGCTCAATACCGCCATTGTTTTTGTTCCTTTTTTTTGCCCGAAGCGTGACGCTAATTGTTCGGAATACATAATTAGTGACGTATATGGAAAGTTTTTTTATTTTTCATTTTTTATCCATGTGTGTTGTCTTTTTACTGTCTTGCAAAGCGAGGAAAGTTTCCCAAAGCATGAGCACCCTCCCTTTGCTCTCCTCTTACCCAGGGCTGCACACAACAGTGAGGAACAGCTGTGATCTTTTTCATTAAAGACTTGCATGAATAGAAATTTTGACTGCGCAATGCGAAAGACCCTCAAAAAACAGCCAAAATGTGGCAATCTCATGTGCTGCTGGGACACGTAATTCAGAAGGTTAGGATTGCATCACAGAGCTGAAGTAACATCAGAAGGCCTCTGGGTTTAGGGCCGTTCTTCAGACACGGAAGGCATTGCAACTGCATGTCTGCTCAGCAGGAGTTTTCCCTGGGTGCAGAGGTGGCCGCAGTGCTCACACAAGCTGCGAGATCGCGATGTCAGCGTTCTTCTGTGACTTGCAGTCGGACACCCTGGTTTCTGTGATAAATGTGTGATTTCAAAGCATCTTTTTTAAACCACGTACTAAACACTCTGTGCATAAGAATTTTTTTTGATCGGTTTTTAATGTGCCTTTGCGTCTTTGCTTACCCTTCTCCATCCTGTCTGTTTGATTCCAGGAAGGTCATTGTTTTGGAGAAAGAAGATGAGGAGGCGTTTGGCTTTGAGATCCAGGTAAGAGGATTGTCCGGTCGGGTGGAGATCCTGTGCAGTTTGGGTCGGATAACAGGGTTCCCTCCTTATCCATATTAACCCTCAGATTTAGGGCATCAGGGACAGATTACGCCGGGTTTCACTTCAGCACTTAATCTGCGCCAGTAGGAGGTCGTGGGGATCATGCAATTCTTCCGTCTGTTTGTTAAAAATCACTGACCCGTGTGTCCAGCAGGGAGACTTATAGAAGTCTAGACTTCCTCTAGTGTTATCGACTGCTGCTATTATCCGTGCTGTTTTCCCGTTGAGGTACAGAGTCATGTTAGAGTCATACTGTATGAACCCACATACCATTGAATCCACAGAAGTTCGTAAGTCAGAATTGGTAAAAAAAGATGGACAAAAAGTAATGGTGCAATGTGCAATGTGCAAAGAGAAAAAGCGATAAGAAAATGTTTCAGTCAAATTACATCAATCTGTGTGTCCAACAGACTATTATTAAAATGATTAAATTATTTAAGAAAACACTGATGACACAAGACAGCATTTATTTTCTGTATAATTTAGTGCAGTGTTATCAACCTGTGCTGGCTGGAGCAGATTTTCCTGCTTCCATGGTGATTTAACACTTTGTTAAATCTTTTTTAAATTATTATTATTATTATTATTATTATTAGTAGTAGTAGTAGCACTAATAATAATAGTAATAGTTTTAGTAACTGTGTTGGCACAATATTTGTTTCTTTGAGTTGGAAAACCCTGTGGTCATGTTTTTTCAGAAGACAGGTTGTATTTAGAATCAAAATGGCAGTCAGTTTTCTTTTTTTTTAGATTTCTTATTTATTATTTAGACAGAGAGGTCAGGGTGCAGTGTTTGTGTTTCCCGCTCACGTTTTGTTTGGACCCGTTCCACGTTGTGCTTGACCATTCGCCTGCCTCGAACATCGAGCCAGTTCCATCTCTGACATGACTGGTCACCTGCCCAATATCCACCGCATTCAACAGTATAAACCATCTACATCTTACGTCATCACATCTCTGTCAGATCTCATCTGACGTCACAGGATGTCAGTATGTAGGCCTTGCGGGTACTACAGGCCTAGAGATCTTTAACCCGTGTTAGTGAGGCAGTTTACTGCTGGCACTGTTTCAGAGGCGTTAAAACCGCGTCCACAAAATGTCAACATGCGATTTGTGGTTGTTCACGGTCAGTGTTCCGCGTTGGTTTACTGCAGCCCCTCCCTTACCTGTTTCACCTGTTTGGTGAATGAAACAGACTGAAACAGCAAAGGTGTAATTTGCATGGTTTTGTCGCTGTCAATGTTTGGAGGAAGTTCCAGCCTGAATGGTAAACTGGCAAACCGCTGAGAGGCAGCTGCCGGTGATTCAGAGATGCGGGGGAGAACGGCAGTGGCCTGGTTCTGCGTAGTCAATCGTCATGGGTCAGCCGAGATGAGCTGTCACTTTCATTCTCGGTGACGTTTTTTTTCTGAGAAGGGATTGAAGCAGGGACCTTTGAATTTCAGTGTGGAATTTACGGTGCTTTCTTCTCAATGTAATGTGGTGGGCGTTGCATGAAAGAGCAAGGGTCATTGGTTATAGCAATCATAAACAAGCAGTGAATGCGGGGTGTAACCATTTATCACAAAAATGTTTTTTTTTAAACATTTCTTAAATTATTGCTACAGAGTACTAAGCCTATGTAAATGTAATCTGTGTGAAGTGTGATTCTTTATTTTGGTGTCTGCTGTCAATAGAATTAGCTTCGCAGTTATAAACAAGTTTTGGTTTTTGTAGTTCAGCAGTCCAAAATTAAGTCAAAATGGAAGGTCAGCAATGTTAAAGCTGACAAGTGCTGGTTGAGTTGTGGCCTCGACTGCACATTGCTTTCTGGTGACGGCGGCAGGGCTGGAATCCTCTGACAGAGAGGCCTTCCTTCAGCTTGTGAGAGTGTAAAGGAAGCGCCACGAGATTAAGGTTTTCACACACACAGGGAAGACAGTGGAGGTGTCCACACACGGTTCTGTATCCGATTTTACCTTTCCTCTTGCTCTGTGTGTGTTACCCCTCTTTTTTTTTTCTCGATAAAATACAAATGTCTTGGATGACAAAACTTGTTGTACTGGAAATGTGTTATTTTGGACGTATTATTTTATTATAGTTTTATGGAATGTCCCTTGTAGTGTAGGTTTCATGGTAGAGTATATGATTCTTGAGAGTAAGATCAGAGGCTCATGTCCCCTAGAGAGGACAAAAATTAATTGCCTGTTTTTAGCATATACATAAGACATGGTTCCTTACATTGGTTCCACATATATACAGTGACAAGAGAAGACTATATATGTAATATATACATGCTTCTCTGTAGGATCCATAGAAACGCTGTTTTTATCCACTGCCAAACCTGCACACCTGTGCAGTCATTACGATTGATTTATGAGGGAAACTCCAAGGTCAGTCTCCTGGCTGTTCCGCTCCATTTATAAAACCCTTTGTTCAAGTGGAGTGCTTCTCAATATTAATCTTAGAAGCAGGTCACGGCTTTGTTGCCAAAGCCTTTGAGGGTTTATAAAATGAGGAAGGACAGCTCGGTGCAGTGTGCCAGTTTTATACACAGTGCTCTTCTTTGTGGAGAGTTCAAAATCCATTTCAAATTCCTCTAATTAAAATCTCTCCCCCATCCTCTACTTACCATGTTGTACTTTCTATTCGTTCTTCCCCTCCAGGCTAATCGCATACACTAAATTTAGAATACTTTGAACTGACTTCTATTCTATGAAGCTAATAGCAGTCTTTTCCCATCGATTCACTGCTTGCTGCAGATACACCACAGAATCGCTACTGATGGCATCAGTGTGTTTATATTGTCTATCGATTATATTAGTTTATATTTAGTCTATCGAGCTAGAGTAGCAACGCTTTCAAAGCATGTTCATTAACAACTGTAAATGAATTCCACACCCACATCTGGAAGCGATGCTCGCTGATTGGCTGCTCTAACTTTTGTCTTCATTTTGTTTCAGACCTACGGTCTCCATCACACGGACGAGACGTCGGTGGAGATGTGCACGTTCGTCTGTAAGGTGTGTCCTGGCAGCCCCGCCCATCGTGCGGGCCTCAGAGTTGGTGAGCATCTCCCCGGTTTTATTGGTCATTGTGGTTCCAGCAGGGAGCTCTGTGTGAAAGTACAGGTTTACACTCAACGCCGAGCTGAGACAGGCAGACTGCAGGCACCCCGGCAGCCAGGCGGCTGATTGGCCGGTTTATAGTGCTTTATGAGATGGGAGAAATCTGACTGGCCAGACCTGCCTCCCCAGGGGGGACTCCACGGGCAATTATTCACTGCTGTGCGTGGCTGCCGGCCAAGCCTGGCACAGTCAGCACATAATGCCAGACCTCCGGGCACCGCTACACGCTGGAGTCTGAGCGAGGAGAGGAAACTTAAAAGCGCCAAAAACAGAGGGGCGTCTGACAGCAGGCTCCAGGAGGGCGGAGCTTGATGTCAAACCCCACCCTTCGACATCCAACCCTACCCCTCCTGCATCCTGCAGTCGGGTCTACTTGCAAAAACAACAAACTTAAGACCAAAGGCCTTCTCACAAATGCACGCAGGCACACGTGCATGCTAGTAGAAATGTATAAAACATGCATTAGTATGTATGCAAATGTAAATGATTTGAAATATACAGAAAATGGTTGCCAAATGGCCACAGCAGTGACTCCGCCCATGCAGGTGGCAGGTGAGGTGAACCGATAAGCTCCTCCCCCCATCTTGTTTACCTGCTGATAGCCCGGCTGTCTGAGTGTCAATAAGACCCAAAGCTGTGTTTTTTTCTGCCGTTGAACTGTTGAGCGCACTGCAAACACAGCAGCGAGCTTCCCCATTTCCAGCCTATCAAAGCACTGGGAATATGAGCAGCTGCCGTCACCTGCAATAGCAATATTAGAGTCTGAATACCCTTAAGAAAATGCAATATACTGACAATATATGCAAATAAAGTGTATTTTTGTGATATTGCACCGTGTCAATATATAAGGGCAAATATACAACTTATTTCTGGTTTTAGATATTGCAATATATTACATTGCCCTGAAACATATTTGTTAGTGTATTTTTTAAAATTCCATATATTTACAATATATTGCAGTATATTACTTTTTTTTTGTTGGAGTATCCATGTCATTTTATGAATTGTTAAAAACACATTGTATCTCTCTCTCTGTAACTGATAGTTTCACTTCCTGTACTGCTGAAGTGCTTTGCATTTCATGCTTCAGGAAAATGCAAAAACCCACCGTGCTATTTGAGGGGCTTTTTGGCAGCTGAATTCCAGGGAGAGGAAAACACTGTCAGTCTTTAGGGCAGAAACTCATTTTTCTGTTGCAGTACTTAAATATCACCTGAGTAAAACATTAAAGAAACTGTGTGGCTTAAAAATTCAAGCTGGAAAAAGCTCGAATTTCTCACGACAGAAACAGTACGAATAAATAAAGAATTAGAACAGTAATGATCTTGTCAGTGTTTTATGACCGTGTTAAAATGATTGAATACATTTTCCCCACTGCGTTTACGAAAAAGGAGAGTAAGAGTAATATGCCAGGTGTTGTTTATTAATATTTCATATGCATGGGGTGTAGCATAGTGTTCAATCATCATTATTTTCAATGAGGTTTTGTTGTGACTGAGCTGACCTACATAGTTAAATAAGGAAAATAATATACCCATTAATCATAAGCAACATTTACTACCCCAGAATGCAGTAGCAGGTAACTGCAACTGACTGCAGCAGTAATAAAAACTCAACGATTTGTTGATGTAAATATGGCCTTTTGATTTATGTGATACAGGAGACACCATCTCAGGTGTCAACGAGGCCAGCGTCGATGGGTTTCGACATAAGGAAATCGTTCAGCTGATAAGATCCTCTGGCAACACCATCAGGTGAGTATTCCTGCTCGGAGAAAACAGGTTATAGAGGCAACAGGATCTGTTAGCAGAAACCTCTCCCACTCCATCGCTTGCACACATACACAAACACACACAGACGCGCCGACTCCTGTAGAGTTCTGCAGCGTTTGACCTTTGACCTCATGACAGTTAGTCAAGTTGACATTCCCCCTATTTCTTTGCTTTGGTAAACAATCACCTGTGTCAACAGTATGGTTATAGGGGGAAATACATATTCCAGTGTTTGCTGGAACAGTTTAGGAGTGAACAATGATCTTAGTGAATATCCAGTGTTGTTTGCTCCAGTGTTGTTTACTGAAGTGTTGTTTTTTCTCCTTCAATGAAACAGAGTTGAAACGGAGTATAATCACGTGGCTTTGAATAATAGTATTAGAAATAATAAATATGACCATTCCATTAATAATGAAAAAAACCAAAAATCTTCATAAAATTCAGAAAACGTATGACAAGTTTGTGAGTGGTTCAGTTTGAAATACATCTGCCCGTTAGATCCAAATAGTGAGACCCAGAGTATGGGTGATGAATGTTGTTCCGTTAGTCTTAGGAAATAGGAAGTGAAGCAGGTACTTCACAGCAGGTCTTCTGTGCGTTCTGTGAACCCGCGGCACCCGCACTCACACAGGCTGTCTTCCCTCCAGGCTGGAGACGGTGTACAGTGACTCCTTACGGAAGGCTGAGCTGGAGGCCAGACTGCAGTATCTACGGGTGAGTCACTCTGCAGTATTTAATGAGTCAAAGTAGTCACTCTGCAGTATTTACTGAGTCAAAGGAGTCACTCTACAGTATTTAATGAGTCGAAGGACTCACTCTACAGTATTTACAGAGTCAAAGGCGCCTATTTAATGAGTTAAAGATGCCACTCTGCAGTATTTAATGAGTCAAAGGAGTCACTCTATAGTATTTAATGAGTCAAAGGAGTCACTCTACAGTATTTAATGAGTCAAAGGAGTCACTCTATAGTATTTACAGAATCAAAGGCGCCTATTTAATGAGTCAAAGGAGTCACTCTACAGTATTTAATGAGTCAAAGGAGTCACTCTACAGTATTTACAGAGTCAAAGGCGCCTATTTAATGAGTCAAAGGCGCCACTCTGCAGTATTTAATGAGTCAAATGAGCCACTCTGCAGTACCCAGAAAGTCATTCTACAGTCCCTGCAGAGCCATTCTACTGTATCTACATTATATTGTGTTTATTTAGCACTCTCATTCAGTGAGACTTACAGTGAAGGAGTACGTTCACCTGCTTTACATAAGTAGTAGAGCCAGACCTGACGAACAACATTCCCAGACCAACGTATATAAAACATCACTACAGCGCTAATGCAAACGAGCTATGCTCAACAAGAACCAACATTCAAATTCTGAACGCATGTAAATGACATCCATCTCAAGCCCTAAGAAGTAAAACCTGAAAAAACCATAAATTGAACTTAATGAGTGTTAGGGGTAGGGAACATAAGGTATGAGTGTTAGGGGGAGGGATAAGAGCGTAACAAAAATGCTGTGTCAAGGGGTGGTTGTTCTGTTTGCCTTCTGCTGTCTTGACCACCTTGGGAAGTCCGTTCCACCATTGGGGGTACAGACAGGCTAGGATGGGATAGCCAGACTCCCTGAGGTTGTGGAGTAGAGAGGGCGAAGGGCCTGAAGATTGATTGGTTCGCTTGGTTTACTACAGTCTGACTGATTTAAGTGGCTCTGCAGAATGCAATTAGTCATTGTGCAGCAGTTAGGCATGGGCCATTCTACAGTATCGACTGAGCTACTGAGCCAATCACATCTGACGGTAATATTAAACTGGAGTTTGTCAGTTTCACCAGTTTTTTTCTTTAATTTCCATGACGACACATCTCAGTCACCAGCTGCAGCGTGGTCTTGTTTTCTGGCAGGACCTCCTCATTGGTCAACGAATGACTCAGTCTTGAGGGAGAAACAGGAACTTACTTTGTTTTTTGTGTCTTTAAATAGCAAACCTTGCAGGAGAAGTGGGATGAATATGAGTCTCTTATGAAACAGGAGCAAAAGCTTCTGCATGGTGAGTTCGCCCTCTGGTCACACTCTATGTGATATGTTACCCAGTGCATTGTTTGGTCACTATGAACAAACAAGTGTCTTATTTAAAGGCATAGTTCACTTTCTGGGGCTTTTCATATTTGTCTCATATTATTTTTGTGTCTCTTTTTGATTAGGCATTAGGATGTTTTAGATATTTAGAGAAGTTTCTGACAACCTGCCGGCTTTATAATGGCAGGTAGAGGGTCTGGCTCAGTCAAAAACATACACTAAAACTGAAATAATTTGCAAAAAAACCCCAGAAAGTCAGCTATACCTTTAATTTGCAAGAGATCTATATCTGCTGAACTGTGTACCAGCACCCAGAAAACTCAGAGCATGTGTCTAACATGAAGCCTGTCCCACCCTAGGTAGCACCCAAACTGTAGGAAATGTCTCTCCCTCAATGTCCTGTAGTCTCCCTCAGTGTCCTGTAGTCTCCCTCAGTGTCCTGTAGTTTCCCTCAGTGTCCTGTCTCACGCACTGTCCAAACTGTTTTTTTCTGTAGGCATTCTAATGAGCGATGAGGCGGTCTCAGAGTCCAAGGCCCTGGCGTGTTTCAACGTGGGCAACCCCAGCCCCGTCCCCAGCCCCGCCCACCTCCACCACCACCAGCTCACCCACCATCCCGCCCACGTCCCCACCAGCGCTAGCAGGAGCGCTAGCAACGTTAGCACCGCAACAGCAGCTAGCCCGCACAGCCACGCCTCCCCATGTCCCAGCAGCCGCCCCAGCGCCGGCTCCACAGAGGAGCGGCTTCCTGGAGGCGCCCACAGGGCCAGCGGCCTCTTCGCCGCCGCCAAGACCAACCTCACCCGCAGCGCCAGCACCCGCAGCTACCTGCGGGGGGCGGCGGGGCACGGCGCGTCTGAGAAGCCGGGCGGTGCCAGCCAGGGTCTCTACGGCTCCCTGCCGCGGCGGGCCAAGCAGAACAGTTTGTGCAGACATCTGCTCAGGTTCATTCCAGGACTCAACAGACCCCTGGAGGAGGATGAGAACAAGCTGTGACAACCAGACCGCACCTTACCTCATCTCAAATCTTACTCCCGCTCAAATATTACCATGTCTGAAATCTTAACCCATCCCAAATCCCACTCCATCCCAGATCCCACTCCATCCCAAATCTTACCTCAACCCAAATCTCATCCCACCCCAAATCTTACCCTATCAAAAATCTCACGCCATCCCAAGTCAGACCTTGCTCCATATCCAACCCCATCTGAATTCCTGCCCCATTTTAAAACCCATCCCTTCCCATACCCTGTGGCAGGGTCTGTAGTGACCTCTTTGGCCTCAGTAAGGGTTTGTAAAATTACTTTTGTGCTGCACATGCCTTTTTCCATTTTTTATGCAGGTATTTATTTATTCCGTGTTTTTGTAGAACTTTTTTTCTTTTGTAATAAAGACAAAAAATGCCAGCTGGTCGTGCTGATCCTGTAAGAGTAACCTTGTTATGAGATTATGAATGGCTCTTTTTTTTTCCTTCAAAAGTGATGAGCAAATTAAAGTGGATCACTGGAAAGTTTTTATCTTGTGACTGTGGATTTTCATCATTCTTGTAGCTCTGCAATGCAGTGGCCTATATCATTTATCCCAAAGACAACTTCACTCACCTTCAGATACCTCCGTCCTTAAAATGCATGTGAAGAACTGTCCCCACTGGTTTAAGCTTGCTCATTTGAAAATTAGAGACCTAGTGAAAATGAGAAGTAAAAAAAAAGGGGGTCATAGCCCCTGATTAATAATACAGTGTAATTGTGAACATGTGCTTAACCAGTTTTCCTTAAATACCATATCGGTTTCTCTCAACTCTGAAGACCAGAAGGAGTCAACAGTGAATTCAGCTGTGAAGTAGACTGACTCCAGAAAGTATGGGCCAATATTTTGCTGAAATTTGGCGTTTCAGTAAGCACACTGTTCCACCCATAACTAAGCTTAGCAGAGCCACATACAACAGCCGCACTCAACACATTTGGATGAAGGGTTACCCAGAAATTCCTGTTTGGCTCAAAGGTATCCAGTGTATCCAGGTATTGCCATTAGACACTGATGTAGCTGACGTAATGTGAGAATTTCTTTGATCTGCTTGCAAAATATACAAATCTTTTACTAATCTCTTATAGTATCTGTCACATTAGGACTAAATAGTAGGATATACATTTCCCTCCCTTATACTGTAAACAAGGATGAGTTACTGTGAAGTAATTGCTGTGCACTGAGCCATGAATAAATAAGAGGACTCAAAGTGTGTCTCTTAACCTGAAGGCAAACGTTCTCCCTGACAAGCTATGCGTTTGTTTTTGCAGAAGATGTGCATTTGTCTCCTGGTTTATGTTAAGTGGTGAAACACTTTTGTGCTTAAAAAGCTTTATTTCTAGTGTCTGGCATGGTTCCTTTATCTGTTTGTGTGAGACACTTGGCAGTGACAGCCGACATCTCGCGTCTCGTTTCCTCCACCATATTTAGATTCAATTTTGCTACATTACATTACACTTCTGGCCTTTAGCAGACACTCCTATCCAGAGAAACTTAACTCTTAACATGGTGTGCAGGCTAATGCCTTTTTTCTTCAAGATGGTGGGCAAACCCATGAGGCTGCCAGGTTGCTCACTGGGTTCTGTAGAGATGGGCCCCACAGACTGGCATGGAACTCCCGGTTAATCAGGTGCCAGCAGTCTGTCTGTGCCCACTGCTCCTAAATTGTACGCCTCTGACACAATGGCTGCTCAGTCCCGCATTGTGGACTGGGGAGTGAAATGACATGGCTTAAAGTAGCAAATTAAACAAACAGGCTTTACAATTGATCTGCAGTATTTTATTATTTTATTATCAACAATGGCATGTTGGTATAACGGGACGCCGCTCCCAGCCTCGGTGCAAGGAGGCGCCCGATCTGGGGCGTGCGTTTGTGGCGAGGCCGCGCTCGGGCGTCGGGCGAGGTTCGCGGAGACGGCGGCAGAAGCATTCCAGCAGCGCTGCGGCCTGGTTCAGTGGGAGGTGGGTGCGTGGGGGGCGACTTTGATTCTGAGAGAACAGGAGATCTCTGTCTCCGCTCTCTCCCTCTGCTAATTGTAGAGCCGGGGGGAGCTGGAGAGGGACGTCCCGGGCCGGTTCCCTGCTGGGTGCTGTGCAGCCGGAACAGCGCTGCCTCATCGCCATAGAGCGGCCATCTGCGCTACTGCCTCCAGACTCGGGGAAACTGCAGCTGACACAGCTGGGTTTTCACTTCCTTGTAATGAAAAACCAACTGGCTTGATAAACGTATTAATAATGCATTCTGTGGTAAAATGGCTAAATGGACTTGGTACCTCTGCGAGTGGTTTATTGCGAGAAAGCCAGTTAGTATTTTTTATGTTTCTGTCTTTAACCTTAATGTGCATTGTTGTGGACATTACAGCAAATGCAACATGCAAGTTATTGCATAGGTAATATTTATGTTTCTACAGGTGTACCTATGGCCATGAGCGCTTATGCTTTTGGCTTCGTTTTGGTAGAAAATAAACCCTGTCGGCTTTGGATGTCAGATAGCCATTAGATATCACCCTGTGACTTTACAATCAGTAATATCTATGTGTGGCAGCGGCTGTGGTGAACACTTAAAAGGTGTTTCTCTTTCACAGAAACGTAAGAAATAACTCATTTAAGCTGTCGAACAGTGATGAGCCTTGATCGACTAAATGCCCCGTTCTACTTATTTAAGGAAAAATCCATCACACTAAACTCAATCCATATGCTGTTACCCATATTTGCCATACTAGAATACAGCTTGACTCATTCAGTTCAATTCATAAATCATACTTTTTTCAAATTCTGTGGTGCTCAAAAAAAAACCAATATTCTGTTTTTGCATTTGAATACAATTCCCATCAATTATGTCACAGACATCTCATAGATATAAGCAATGACTCTGCAGTGAACTATGGGGGCTCAGGCAAGAGAAACAGTATAATGACTGTATATATGCTCTTAAAAGATACATTTTAAAAGATAGAAATATCAGATTTATACACTACTCATCTGGCAGAGCACAAGTAACCCGCAAATGCCTGGATAATTCATTTTGAAATTGCAAATATAATGACAAGTACCCGAGAGCATGAATATGATTTATTGTACTTTCCACATGAAACAGTGGTGGAGCTCCTCCCACCTATTTATACTGCTGGTGTAATTTGTCTAAGTCTTTGGAGCACATTTCGTTTAAAGCCATGCTAGTATTGTGACTTTTTTTTCCCATAAGAGATTAGAATGTTCAGCTAAGTACATTCTGATCACATACTTGTAATCTCGCACCACAGAGGGCTGATGCTTCCTCGTGGGTCCTAATGTGCAGTAAGGCCTGTTTTTTTTGTTTTTTACCGCTCCATTTTTCTTCAGGATGCTGAAGCGTGCTAAACGGGACAGAGAGCTGAGAGAGCAGAGCTGGTGCGGACTCATCTGAGGACACATATCACACAGGCGCTCAGCTGTCCTCGTGAATGATGCGTTTTCCGTTACAGTGAGGAGACGAGGCTAGCTATAGGAGAGTGTGCAGCTGTAGTGAGCGATGACACGTCTCCCCTCCTTTCGTACTCACTGGTGTGACAGGTGCCGTGTGTGGGGTGGGTTGTGGGTGTGGTGTGTGTGTGTGTGCGTGTGGGGTGTGGCGGGGGTGGGGCACTCTTCAGTGGCTTTAACTGTGAGCCCGAAAGACGAGCCAGAAACCCGACCTCCGCTCTAGCCCCACTGCCTGCGGCGGCGCTGAAACTTGATAGCCCCCGAGTTTTTATTTTACGAAAATCAGACGACAAATGCTCAAAGCAGAAGTTCAAAGCTCTGCAGTTTGCCGTTCTCCTGACTCGGCTGTTCTATTTGTGCGACCGCTCTTTAATCCGCGCAAGAAAAAAACAGATTTCGGCACGTCAGCATTATCCCGGTAAAGACGTTCAAAAGTTTTGCGTTGCTAGCGCGATTTACACAGGTGTGGCACGGACAGGTGGGCACTTTTGAAACTTGTGGAAGAGCCGCGCCCTGTCTGTTCTAATCTGAGGAGGATTTGGCTTTTGTCGTGTGTGCGAAGCCCTGTGAAGCTACAGCTGCCCGTGGTCAGGTCTGTACTGTACTGTACTGCAGTCTCCCTCCTCCTGTGGTGGTCCTGGGAGGTCTAAGAGGGAAACCACGTCTAACATTTATAGACTGAAGATCGCTGGCTCCCTGGGTTGATTGGCATCGAGCAAGTGACGGTCAACTGACTGCTGCTGCTTCCAGTCAGATGAAGAGGTTTCAGTTGGGTACGGTGTGGAAATGTATTTAAACATACCCAGATAGAGACCCGCATCATGCCTGCTGAGATCAGCTCCTTTTAACGGCCTCCACCTGCTTTTCGGCTGTCAGGGGAGGGGAATCACTCTCTCTGCCCCCTACCACTAAGGCATGCGTGTTGGGTATTGGTATGGTTCCTCCTGGAAGGAGGGGCAGGGGAGCAAGTGCATTGCAGGGTGTGTGTGTGTGTCTGTGTGTGTGTGTCTGGGTATGTGTGTGTGTGCGTGCGTGTGTGTGTGTGTGTCTGAGTATGTGTGTGTGTGTGTGTGTGTGTGTGTGTGTGTGTGTATTTGGGGGTCCAGGCCTGGGCTAAATGTAACACTGCCATGTGGAGGTTTCACATAAATGTCCAGATAAAGTCGTGTTTTCAGAATCTCCTGACTGACTCGTTTGTCAGATCACACCGAAACAAAGTGCAAACAGTGGCCAAAAAACAAATATCAGCCAATAATCTGCAACCGTTCTGCAGTTCCAGGCAGATGTGCAAATATTGACCTCCCTGCTTGTTCATGCGTTGTCCTTTTTTATGGTTAAACAGGATGAAGACAGATAAGACAGATAAGACAGATAGTTTTCCTCACGAGTTCAAATATATAACCTGATAAATTCTGTGTATACCGCTTGCAGCTCTGGAGCAGGTGATAGTGGGAACTCAGATTATAGTAGCAGCAGGAGGTTTATCGCTGAATCACACACAGGATAGAAACCAGCTCAGGTCCACCTGTTGGAAGGAGAGGAAAGCCAATATCTCCCATGTGCTGTACTTACCATTAATCAGTTATGCATTTTCTCCATCAAGCTTTGTTAGGTATAAAACTAAATTTACAACAAAACCAAATCAAGCCCAGGTGCCTGTCTGAGTCATTAATCCCCGTCTACCCTCAATACACACACACACACACACACACACACCATCCTCAGAACCAAGAACACATTTCAAACAGTGACATGAGAAATGTTTTGCCAGAATATGAAATGGTAAATATATTAACATATGACATATAAGCATATACTCTGTATTAACGATGAACTTTTTCATTCCTCCCTTTTTCTTTCTCTCTCTGGTTTTCTTCCTCCACCGCCGTTTGAGATAGCCACACCCACAATCACATACCAGGACCACTATGACTATGAAGTCAAGTCACTGATTGGCTAAAGTCTACACCATGTTTCCAAGGCCTAAATTGGCTGCTGATTGACAGGAAATCACTAAAACCAACAGAGAATGTGGCCCTCCAGGACTGGGGTTTGAGCTTGAGGCCTTCACAATTTTGTGTGGCAAAATCCTGGTTCTGTTAATCAACAACGTTCTTCAAAACAGAAAACCTTGGGCCCCGAATATTGTTCTGAAATACAGAACCAGCAAGCTATTCTAGGGGGCGACATAGCTCAGGAGGTAAGACCGATTGTCTGGCAGCCGGAGGGTTGCCGGTTCAAACCCCGCTCTGGGCGTGTCGAAGTGTCCTTGAGCAAGACACCTAACCCCTAACCCCTAACTGCTCTGGCGAATGAGAGGCATCAATTGTAAAGCGCTTTGGATAAAAGCGCTATATAAATGCAGTCCATTATTCTGCCTGCTCTCAGTGGGGTCCCCTACGATAATGGCAATATTACAGGAATGGGATAGCCCCAGATGGAGATGTGTCTGTGACTGATGAAGGCTGGAAGCCTTTAGGAGCCTGGTGTGTTTTTGGGAGGAACTGACTCAAACCAACCCCTATCCCAGGCCGGACGAGGCCTGCTGGATCCTGACGCAATCGCCCATTAACTACTAGAAATATTTATATTTCAGAATGACATCCTTCGCCTTTTGAGTTGGTCATATGCTGGTTTCCCAGTTTGTTTAATTTCAGGACAGGCTACAGATCACTATTGAGAATAGACTGCATTGGTTAGGTTTGATTCAGATGCATATGCCAAAGATGAAAAGCAAGCGAGGGAGCGTGACTCTGTTAAGAGAATGATTGGGCACTGAGCTGACTCCAGTGCAAGAATAACAGGCAAGAGCAGGACGCCTCTCAGGGCTGAAGTTGCATGATCCACATAGTTTCATCATTGCTAATCATTGAATTATGAAGGTAATCACTTTGGCATCAATGTCAGATTAAATAAAGGTTTGTATTTTGTTATGTAAAACAGAATACCTAGGACCGTGTTACATTTGTCCTTGTTTAACCCCTCCATCTGGACACCCCATAGCTTCAGTCAGCACCCATAAAAAACCTTTTTAAAACCGCCTCACAAGTCTGTCAGTAGCCGTGTGCTTCACCCTGTCCAGGAATCCTTAGAACAATGATGCTGCTGTTCTGTTTAAAAATGGTGGAACAGAGGGAATTTCATTGTGAAGCTAAAGAAACAACTTCTGAGACGTGCAGACATGGCTTTTGGTCCAGCCTTGGACAGGAGTCAAAGCAAGCAGACGCAGTCCTTGGCCTGGGGCCGTCCTCCATTGCCCGTCATCCTTCACATAGCTGTAGGGAGGACGCATTATCACAATGCCATCCTTGTGTTGGTCCCTCACTGCTTAGAGCACAGGTGACGGACTCCTGGAGGGCCGCAGTATCTGCTGGTTTCTAGGGTGTTTCGGTTCCAGTGGTTAATTTAAGTCACTGATTGGCTAAACTCCACACTCCTTGTTTTCAATGCCTTATTTGGCAGATGATTGAAAGAAAACTACAAAAACCTGCAGACACTGCATCCCCCTGGGACTTTAGATTGACACCCCTGGCTTTAAAACTGTGGCATCATTCTCTGTTTCTGTAGGATGATGGAAAAACCAAGAGAGAGGACTCACCACTTCATTACTGGCTCAGGTTAATGTCATCACAGATCCAATAGCCTTTCTAGATGCTCAGCTCCTTTTGCCCTCTTTACCTCCTAACGACAGATGGTTCCAGTTGGTAGCAGGAGATTCTGGTGCTGTATTCCAGTACGGAATCAGACTGGCTTCAGCAGTCGGGGGGACATTCAGTGCTATGAATATGCGGCTGAGAAACCTGTGAGATGTCACAGAATCTGTGTTGTCACAGTTCTATCAACAGAATGATGTGCAAGTGCGTGACAAAAAGCAGCAAAAGGGAATTTTTAATTATTCAGAAGTTCCACCCGAGCGTCTCTGCGATGTTTATGGCATCGCCCCGATTCTGTCAATCAACGAGGTCTTCCTTTACACAGAAGACCTTGGGCCCTGAATGGTGTTCTGACACAGAGAACGAGCTGGCCTGCCTGCTCTCAGTGGTGGCGGTTTTCGCACAGTTTCCCCGTGGGAGGATAATGCACCAAATGTATGTCAGCTGGATCTTTCAGAGCACGTCTCTGAAGCGTTCTTTTTTGCCCCAGAATGTGCACAGACCGCAGAGAATGTGCCAGTGGGTGGGATAAATAGGAGCATTATTGCGACCCAAAAAACAAAAAACACTGCCAACAACTCCCGGGCCAATAGGAGCAAGAAAAGAAACAATTCAGCAAAGGGAACCACAGGGATCATGGAGTTTTATATTAATGTATTAACTGATTTTTAAATTAAGCTCAGTGATGTAAACATCCATAAAAAGCAGGAGCATACAATGACTTCTGTTGATCATCTCAAAATGAAGCTTTGGTCCTCAGATTGTCATGAAAATGCATGTTCTGAGATTGACGCATTCACTTGTTGCTGGGACATTCAAGTTATAAAATTAATATAAATGACATAAATCAGGCTTCAGTTTAACTTGCCCACTCAAAAAAAATACTATTGGTGAGAACAATGTACTCAGAGAGAAATGGTAGGAAAGCTATGGTGTACGTTTAGACAATTATGAAATAAAATGGGGCTTACTTCACTGATGCTCAAGGCTCTGTTGCTGGGGCAAAGGTTTAAGTTTTTGTTTTTTTTCTGCAACGTAATTTTTATAGCAACGTTCTCCTGGGGAGTTCTACTGGCCTACAACGTACTGTTATACTATAACAAGGCTTTAACTGTACTCTCCAGCTGGTCTGATGTCTATTCTCAGAGAACAGCCGGGTGATTGGGAAAGGTTAACATTCACTGAGTAGGTTGTGTGTGAAAAATCATCTATTTATTTATTTTAATTTAAAAAATGTATTCATGTGAAGGCAAGGGCTCATCTGCAAAGCTCTCTGATTTGCAAACCATTGTATAAGAAGAGCTTAAATAATCATTATCATAAATATTATGATTACTTCATCATTATCATTTCCCCTTTAGGCATTTAAAACTCACTAAATATATGGCTCTACTGTTCAGTCCTAGCCAACATTAGTGTCCTTTTTTGATTCCAAACCCACCACTAGTTTGCATAGCCAAAAAGCTCAATTTTGTTCTCATCAGGGCATAACATCCATTTCCAAGCTTCAACACTGATGAATTATGGTGGGGAAAATTTGATGCTATGGGGTGTTTTGCATATACTGGTCCTGGGGCTCTTGTTAAGGTTAATGGAATCATGAACTCTGGCAAGTTCCAAGATGTTTTGGCCAAAAACCTGGTTTTCCCCAGCAGGAAACGCAAACCTGGCCACAAATGAAACTTTTTGCTAGGCAATGATCCCAAGCATACCTCAAAAACAACCAGAAGTGGTAAACCGACCACAAAATTACTGTTTTGCAATAGTTCAGAATTACAGTATGAGAATCTCAGCCTCCAGACTTGGACACAATTGCAAATGTGTGGTTTGAATCGAAGAGGGCGGTCAGCAAGAACAGGCCTAAGGATCTTGGAAAATTCTGTATGGAGAAATGATACAAAGATACAAAGATCCCCCAAATATGTTCACCAATCACCAATAACAACTCAATAGGGGTATCCTTTTGAAAGGGGAGGGAGCACAAAATACTGAAAGCAGGGGTTATAATGAAGAAAAAAAAATTTGGGAAAAAATATTACCTCTTAAAATTTTCTACTCTGAGCAATTGTATTTGCACAAAATAATATTATTTAGTATACGATATAGCTCATTACCGGTACATATGTTTATTTTATCCTGCCTTCTTTGCTCGTCTTTATGAAGGATATATAATGAGCATGTATTAATGAGGAGAAAGGCACAGAATACTATCAGGAAACGTGCTGTTTGAACTTGGTGCCTGAGCTATGAACTATGGTACAGAATCTTGTACCATATAGCAACTATATGGTAAAGAAAAGGAATATGACTATTTGTCTGTGGCTTGGGAGTCCAACCCTCCTCCTTCCAAGCACAATATACATTTGAGAAAATGAAGTTTTAAACAGAAATATGTCACTTCCATTCTGCTTATTTGTTTATTTATTTATTTTTTTGTCGGTCCATGTATAGCTGGTGCTTTGTCCAGTGCACAGTTTACTCATTTATAATACTTCTTCTGTCCTTTGTCTTCCAGAGGGTATGAAAATCTACATAAACCATTTAACTGTTCCATGTGTTTTGGAGCTCGATCGCTCAACTCGATTGCTTAACTTTTGGTCATCATTTGGTTAAGAGGACCAGAAACTGCTTTTGGCACGTGTACACGATAAGCACAAATCTTGCTTGCTCACATCACCATCTGATGATCTAAGTTTGAATTACAACATGTACCTCTATAAGCTTAACATTGTGAATCAGTAGAGGCATAGCTTCATAAATAAACATTTTTTAGAAACAAAGTAT
Organism: Anguilla rostrata; assembly: GCF_018555375.3. NCBI lineage: Eukaryota > Metazoa > Chordata > Actinopteri > Anguilliformes > Anguillidae > Anguilla > Anguilla rostrata. The sequence goes on along the minus strand of NC_057945.1, from coordinate 11,613,441 downwards.
TTTTCGACCTTACCCATGTCTTATTCAATTCTATCATTCAGTAAAGATAGTAAAGAGATGTGTTGAATGATTCTTTTGTTTACTAGAAAATGAATTGGGAGAATTGAAAGTTTACCAAAATTTCTCATGGTTCTATATACACCCAGGCAATAGTAACTTTCACCTATTCCTGGCTTATCAGAGTAATTTAAAAGAGCTTAGACTTCAGATAACTTTTGTTGGACATATACATTTTTAAAATTGTTTTTTCCCCTTTTGACTTTCCAATAACACAGTCGTAAAAATACATCATTAGTAACATATAGGGGAGACTGTGGCTGGTTGGCTCCAAACTTGGAAATATTGGAAATGTATTACTTCCAGTTAGTAGAGATAGGAATCTGCTACATGATAAAATATTTGAAATGTTTGTGAAGAGTGATGTTAGCTGGGTAACATGATATTATCGGAGATAATCGGAGATGATATTATAGTTAAAAAGAATGAGGTAACCAATAGAAAATGTTTTCAATTAAGAAAACATGAATATTCAATGAAATAAATATACATATAATAAATAAACCATAGCATGTATAATAAATACATTCATCATACATTTACAAAACACCCACAAATACAAAGATAAAAGAAAGATAAAAGAAGAGAATAATAGGCCTATAGGTACATGGAATGTCTATTGATGAACTGGGTAAAAATGTTGTTTGGTTTCAACTCTATTTGATATTATTCCGTTAATACTTTTAATATTTTGTATATTTCTTATATTTTTTATTTATTCCATTGCTTTATTCTTTATAACTATTGCATTTTAACATTGTGCCAAACAACCCCATAACGTGTGCCAACCAAGCCTGTGTTGGGGCTGGTTGGCACAAGTGCACGACACGACTTTAATCATTAGTCACCTAATTGTATAAAACATTTGTGGACATTAAAATACACTGATTTATTCCTGAGACCATAACATTTCATTTGCTAATGGTTGGAATATTCTAGCATACATTTTGCTGAAGAAATGCGGCAAAGAGTGAAAAGCGTGCCAACCAACGCCGGTCTCCCCTACGTACATAATGCAAACTACATATTGTTGGAATATAAAGGATGTGCTTTGAAGTAAGAGCATGACTCAGGCTGCTGAATTTCCGTCCTGAATATTCGGAACATTTCTTAATCAATATATCGACGTTGGTCAAATTAATGCTTAACGTTACCTATAAACGTACTTTATAGGTAATTCTCGCAATCTGCATGGACCAAAACCGAATTAAGGCAAGGAATATGGAAAGCACATTTGAAACTACGTTCATTCATTTTACCTGCAGTTCTTTAGTTCGCCCCTAGAGAGCGCCTGCTCCCCATAGAAAAAGTTAATCATCAGACGCTGAATGATACTGAATATAACCATAAGGTTTTGTGAAGACATATTTTAGTGAAGCTAATTGTTAAATTATACCAACAATATTCAGACTTCTAAAACATCTTATTTTTATAATGAATCTAATTTATTCAATTATAATGCATATTGGCATTACACTCATTGCATTACATCATAAGTCAATCACAAATCCTGAAAGTCAATTTTGTGCACCACTAATTATACTGCAGAATCAGAGCATCCTGTCAAAGTTTTTCTTCCAATAAAGGTAATAAACCAGACCTTTCAAAAAGGCTAAAACATCTGTGACACAAGTCACTAACAGAGATGGAAGAAATGTTCAAAGGAGGCTACAGCATTGGGATCCCAAATGACCTAAAAGGAAAGCTCACATCTTGTTATCAACACATACTTAGGTGACATGATTCATTTAACAGCTTTAACCCTTTAAACACCCGTAAAATTCCTGCCAATTATCAATGTCTTTTTAAAATATGTATCTATTTCCACCAAAATTCAAAAGAACTTTCCTCTCATTTGATTGTTGGTCAACAGCACAGTTTGTTGACCTGCAGATACTCATATTTCAATACGTATTTGGCCCAGATCTGCACTTTAGTGCTTCTGGGGGAGTTGCACAGCGGAGTTGTAGATACATGTGAAATGCACTTATAGGCCACAAACCATGCCATATGAAAAAGCTGGCTTGTGATTGGCGTGATATGATAGTTCAAAATTCTAGAACAAACTGGTGGAGGGAAGCCATATATGGGGACACAACCTGCTGTCTCTGACCTACAGAGAGTGTTATCATTCAATAAATGTGAATACCATTCTCAAATTTAATGGACATGTGTTGTCAAGTTCTGGGATGTAAGCAAATTATTCATTTTATCTGTTGGGAGATGTGCAGTTAATGAGCCACTATTTGTCAACATTTGCTTCACTACCTTCACGACCGGCGCCAAGACTTGGAGTGTGAAGACTGGGGTGCAGAGATGGACAGACGCTCATGTTACTGGACCTAATTTTAACGGAAGCACGTGGAGGAGAGGCTGTTCCCCCCTGAAACTGTTATTGGTCTGTCTCCCAGGGAAACAGCCCACCGGCCCTCCCCTCATATGTGCACTCACAGACACACACACACACACACACACACACACACGCACACACACACTCCCTGGGTAACTCCTTGGCATGGTGCACACACCCAGCAGCTGCCAGCACATGCCGCTGATTCCAGGCTCCCTTTAACCCATAAAATGTGAGCCAGGCGTTCGGTAACAACATACCATTAAATTACAGTCGCTTATAGCACCCTGATGCGATCAAACCTGTTTTCCATCCTGCAGTGTCCCCTGATGTGCAAGATGCAAAAGTGATCAGGGGACTTTATTACCCGTTGGTTCTGCTGAATGGGAAGATAATCTTGACACCTAAGACAAGTTCATGGGAAACATGTCTCTATGAAAAATGCACGTGTATTACATTTGCAGCTGAATATGCATGGTCAAATACATCATTACTCTGAGTATGCTTGCCTGCACAAGCAAACACATAAATATATGGATATTTTCTGTTTACAAGACTGACTAAGCCTTTGATTTAGGTTGAATTTTTTTCCATATGCTGACTTGTCTGAATGAAACATTGGTGCCTGTTCCCATGTCATGTTTAGACTTGAAAGCAAAAATCAGATCTCTTCTGCTGATCATGTAGCCTCAGTCAGGGCATAATTGATCGCTTCTATGTTGTAAAAACATCACGGTATCAGTAACACCCCGGTGTTACATTTCAGTAGCAGGAAGACAGATACGTTCGCCGGAGAACATAAGTGGAAGACTTGACTATATCGAGAGTGGATATTTGTGCAAACGTGCACATTAAATAAATAATACAGCCATATCCTATGGCCCAGGAAATTAATAGACAATTTTTAACATTAAAAACATAGACGAAGCGACAATGACATGTTAGCATTGCTGCTGTAATTTTGAATATGAAAACAGGCACTCAGAATTGAGGGCCCATTTTCACCCCTTCAAACTCTCCAACTCTCGAAAGTGACAAGTGCCCTGACTATTCCATATCATATTCAAAAGGCAGCGTCACAAAAATGGCTATTTCACTCTATCACAGTAAGAGTAAAATGTTTTCTGTGTCTCTTGTTTTTTTTCCTCTCTCTTGAACACAAACAGCCCTTGCTGGCAGGGGTAATACCCATTAATTAGATTCCATTTGTTGGGATAATTGAATTTTTTCTCAGAGCATTTTTCGGGCAAATTAAAGTGGTTCTTTACGATCCATGGTGTCAACAGGGACACAAACAAGGAATGTTAAACATTAACACATCAAAGAAAAGTTTTTTCTGGTCCCCACATACATTATCACGTGCATAGCCTCCAGACATCTGGATGAATTTGGCCACCATACATGAGCCCGTTAGCCATGTAGCGTGATAAGTGGCCGGTGGCTTTCAGAAAGTTCTGGAATTCCTGTCGCGGGGTTGAGTCTCCGCTATCCTTTTCAAGTTTCACTCTCCCCGCTCAAAGGAAAACATGCAAATGCACTGGAGTCCAGCTACTTCAAAATAGCTCCGAAGTGCTAATTTACGGACGGGGGAGTGGCTGTGGTCGCAACGTGCGAAAATGACTCTAAACTAGACCTCGATATCGAGCCATCTGCTGCTGGCGATGACCGCGGCGACGATGACGACACCGATCGTGAGTCTCCCGATGATGTGATCCTTCCAGCAGAGGATCTCGGAGTAGCCTACCTCAGGGGGGGGGGGGGGGTGGAGCCAATGGTGAGCTTGGTCTGTTGAGTCTCATTACCTGTGTTTGGTTCTGCTCATGCCTGCAGTGCCTTCCCATCCCCATCCAAAAACAGCAGGCGGGGCATTACATGAAAACAGGTCAGAACAGAAACAAGATGGAGTGTAGCCTCACAGCACGACGGGCGCCAGCCCAACCCAATGAGACAAATGACCACCAGGAGGCCCCCTAATTAACCTAAAACATAGTCGATACATCATTTATAATATTGGGTTGGGGAGGCCCCCATATCAAATCCTGATTTGGCCTCTGAAAGAGTAGGGCAGGTACTGAGCTTGACTGTGGGATTTTAATATTTTATATTAAATCTGATGCTCAATTATTGTTTTCCTGTGCTTCATTTTGGTCAAATATATTCCAAATATACAACCTGTTCTTCTAGGTTGGTGTGCCCTTTTCCTACTTTGAGCACTTTCCCCTCAATTGGTCTCAGCACAGCCCAGATAAGCAGGACCTCATTCTGCCCTGTGACAGACGGACAGAAGCCATTTTTAAAAAGCACAACCTCACAGGGTCAGGTTGGACATGCTAACCACTGAAACCAGAAAACTGAAACCAGCCCAGCCAAATAAAGACAGGCTGGGATTGGCTGAGACCTAACCTGTAATGTATCATCGTTGGACCGTGACCGACAGAAATATGCCAATATGTCTGCTGGTGGCACTTTGCTGAAAAATATGCTGTCCTGCGTGCCGTGACGTGTGCATAGACAGAAAAGACTAAATTAAGATGGTGAAATCAAAGCGGCCTCATTTTGATATAGCTAATGGCAGAGAACCGTTTCTATGCTTCACTGATACAACAGCCAGCGGCAATCCTGCTGTCCAATGAAATTAATGGTCTCTCTTGCAGCTGCCTGGTCTGACCTGATTTAGGCTTCACAGAATTATTATGGCTGGAAGCAGGCCGGCACCATGTTTTATTTGGTCTAATGTCGGTTGGGGTTTGACTATGCCACACTGAGTGACTCAGGTCAGCTGCAGGAGCTCGACAAGGTACCGCTATGTGGTTCAAAGAACTAACCAGGGATGGTTTGTTTATACGGCTATGGAACGAGTAAAACCTAACCGGACATGTTAGAAATCGCAGAACTGATATATCGCGTAACGCAGCAGCCTGCAAGACGAAAGATTTTTCGTGTTTAAAAAAAAAAAAAATAAAAATAATTTAAGTGTCCGACAATACAGAACTTTTTATTTTGATTAAGACCGCAAAAGTTCTAACAGGTCTCAACGAAGTGAAATTCTTAGTGCTGCCAGCCATTCGATGTAGGCTACGCAGTCTCCATGCGCATGCGACATGAACGCTAGCGCTTGAGAGCTACGATTTCCGGGTTTCAGTAGGTTTTTTGTAACACAGTTCTTTGGGTTTCAGGGATATGGCGTTTATCTGCTTCTTCGGACTCGGGAATAACATGATGTCAGAAAATAACTTGCCGCTGTATTGCGGCACGATTATACTCACCAAATGAGTATAAGCGAAGGAATGCAGAAAAATAAAATAAAATAAAAATAAAAAATTGACATGCACTTCCGCGAATCTGAAGAAAGTCAAAGAAAATGTCCATATTTGGCTCGCCAGGATGTTAAACTTATTAATTTATTTATGTAATCATTTGATGTACAAGGCATAATAGTCAGCATATTGTCTACTACACAGTAGCCGAACACAATACGTTGTTTTCACCGAGCAGCTATTTTTAGGAACTCCCTTTCTCTTTTTGTTCTCACAGACCTCCCCACAGCTCGGGCTTGTGTCACAGCCAGCCAGGGATTCCACTACGTCAATGAGAACCTTGATTTACGTCATCCGATAGACTCGCCCCGTTGTTCTGAGCGAGACAAGCATCTTAGGGTTTCTGGCGAAGGGAAAGCTCTTGCGTTGCACAATAGAAAAAAAGTAACCAAACTGGAAAAACGGCGGGCATATATCATATTACGCGGGGAGTCACGAAGAAGAAAACCCTTCACTGTTTTGTGGTTCGACTGGTTTTCCTTTTTCATATCAGCATGGCCTCTACAATGAAAGAGACGAATAAAAGACACGGGCGCTGTTCCAGATCTGCAGGCGTCCGTAAGCGGAGTATGAGATGGAAAAGAAGACATGCTGCGATAGGACACGGATGAACGGATGAACAGATGGACTCCCGAATGGCTACATGTATCACTGCACTGGCTACAGTATTGCTGTTCATTCAGGCAAGTTAAGGCGTATCTATCACATTTTTATTTAAAGAGTGAGGAACATTCTATAGTTATTTACGCATCACGCATTTCATTTGCGAAGAATACTAATGGTATAACTCAAAGTAATGCCTTTGAGCATCTCGGTTCCATCTCATTCACAGGGACGTCTGCTGGCTCTGATAACTGAGTGGAAAAGGACTAGAGGCATATGACATCTAAAATTGGAGGCATCATGTAGGAGAAGAGACCCGAACGTCTGTTTGGCCATTTGTCACCTTAAATCAATAAGTTTGGAAGATCCACGGCAATTCTACCGATTTATATAAAGCATTATATAGAGATTGTATATGGGTATTTCATTGTATGAGCAGGATGGGTACCCAATCAGTGTCTGTGTATACAACACACACACACACACACACACACACACACCTAGGGTGTAATACACATGGCAGCGTGTTTAAAACTTCTTTCCTTAATTCATATTTCAGTCGTGTCTCCAGCCAGTCTGTGAGATGCAAACCTGCGCTTAGCCTTCCATTCAACCTCAATTGAAAAGGAGTTAAAGAATCGATCCTTTAAAGCTGAAACGGCATCCAGTTCAGCGTTGTGGGGAGGCCGTCGGTCTGACCTGGCTGAACGGGTGACATAAGCATCCGCAGTTTGTGTATGTGGGCGTGTGCGTGTTGACTCACTGAGGGTTCCTTAGCTGTCATCTCCAGACCAGTGCGTGGCTGCAGCACAGGATATAACGTAAGGGTTGAGTGGGCCAGCGTGATAGACGAGACAGCCCTACAGACATCAGACGTGTGGTGTTAACTGCGTATGGAGCTTCCGCCTCAACCTACGGGGGTGGAGGGGGGGAACCTAACCCACTGAGGTGTATTTCCTGTGATGAGACCCAGTTGTTTAAAACCAGTGGGTTGGGTTTCATTGGGTCAGTAATGGTCCCATATCTGCTCTGGTAAAAGCAGTCAACTGGAAAAAAGAAGAAAAAAAAAAGGTGTGGTAAAGTACCCGTCTGGCAGAAGGGACCGTGGGTAAAACAACTGCCTACGAAAAGGGGTGTGACTAAAACACCCACATAGGAAAAAATGTGCGTGAGAGACATAGAATTTAAATTGAGGCAGATACCCAAAACGCACTTTGAGGAAGGCGTCCACCCCCTCCGCCTCAGTCCCCCACCCTGTTTATTTTCCTTGATCTAAAGCTGACCTCTCCCTCAGGAATCTCAAGTTTCTGTCCAGTGAAGTTATCATACGCTCGGCTTAAAATATACCCGTTTGCATGTGCAGAAAATGCATTAGTGTATTTATGTTTACACACACTACCAAACAGACAAAAAACACCAAAGCAGAAAGTGTATTTTGGTAGTTCATAGGTTTGTCTCAGTGAGCTATTAGGCTTAATATGCTGTAATATGCCCACAGACTCAGAGGGCCTGGAGGATAGGTGAGGACAGGCTGTATGCATTGTGGGAATCACCAGTCCCTTCTCCATAGACAGCTCACGCACTGCTAGCACTGGACAACCCCCAGCAGGGGCGGCACCAGGGATTTTCGGCCCCATGAAAAGATCTCATGTCGGGCCTCGCCACCCCAGAAAATCCCATGCTCTAATATTTTTTGAGGGCCCCTGTCCGCCAGGGCCCTTGGAATCATCCAAACTTCCCCCTCCCTTGTGGCACCCCTGGCACCCAGCACAGTCCCTCACTCACAGAGGTGTTTGGAGAGAGAAGGATTGTACCAAACAGGAGAGCAGCTGACGCAACGGCCTTTTGCTGGGGTTTAGGTGACGGTTAAATAACACATATGCTGCTAATGTATGTCACGTATTTAATATTATAGTCAATTAACAGGGATATGTCCCAAATACATCATTCGTCTAGCACGTATACTGCATACGTCACATAAAAATAGCACAGACTGTAGAAACTATGCATTTTCCATTTGCTAAACGATGCAGGACTCACCATAGGAGATACTTTATTTGACATCTTTGGTTATTGTGCAATAACCCTATTATGTAATGAAATGACACGGCTGCACTGTGCATGCTCACACTGCTGCTGATGAACGCTAGGCTAAGCTACAGTGTGCTGCTCGGCAGTGAGGAGATGTTGGGTACTCCTATACATGCAGTGGCTGGAGCAGGTCTGGGTTTAGTCTCAGTTATGGACACACTTCTGGGACCCACCCAAGCACATAATATTGTGCGACCCAAAGGAAAATGTCACAGTTGCTTAGATTTTATTCCAAGGCTGAAAACAAACTGATTTTCACTTTGAGCTACCAGTAAAAACCAGGAAACCATACAAAATTTAAAGTATGGGAATCTAATAGACTGTCCATTTTTGTACCATTTACTTAGATGCAATTCTCATGGAGTTTTTTTCTCCCTCTTGAAAGTGCTTTGAATTACAAAGCTACTGTTTCCTCTGGCACGCAGGTGGGTCAGACCAGTGCACAGATCATAACAGGGCCCACAGGGTGGATGTGCGCAGTCTTTGCAAAGCTTTCCACTAGATTTCCTGTGTACGCCACCAGATGTGCAAATATTGACACCATAATATATTTTACGTTGGACTGACGAATGAGTCAGTAAGTCAAATAACGGAATAGAGATTTGAATAACCTCTTTCACTCAGCACATCTCTGGCCAGGATGTAGCTGAGTGTCTGTGCTCTATGCAAAAGCCCAAATACTTTCCATAGATAACATGACTGGCACCCTCACAGCGTTAGGGGGTACACCATTTGCATTACTTTGTATCCCATTTAACTTTTCATCTTTTTTTGCTTCATTACGAAAACAATAATGAATTAATTGCAATTGATGAATTAATAATTTTGTGGAGCCTATCTAAAACATAGGTTCCATGAAATAGAGGGACATTTTGAAACCATGTTAAAGCGTGCCTGTTTGCTGACATCCATTCCTGTTGAACTGAAGTGTCCTTTCTCACAGAGGTACTGCCTGTTTCTTCCTCACAAATAAATGCTAAAATTTAGTTTTCCTGTTTTCAGTGATGTTTATGCCAGCCACTCAAATTTCAAATAGCCTGCAGTGTGTATTTCAATATTTGCATAACTCATTCATGCTTAGAGTGAAAGTTCTAGCTTTATGGCTGAGGGAGTTAAAACTGGTAAATAGGGCCTACTCATTCAAACAAATACGTGACTGACTTTATTATTCATAAAGCTGTAGCTACTATACACATGAGTATACTGCACTTTGCTAAGAAAGACGATCTTGCTATTAAGCTAACAAGCAGATTACTTTGAAATAATAAATTAACTGCTTTAAATGTTGATATCAAAAGAACAGTTATAATCATCGCAATTATATATGTAGTAATGTGCACCGTTATATTTTAAGTGAAGCCGTACATCATTAAAATAGAGAAATCATCTGTATTTTATCGGATTGTATTGTGTAGGCTACATACGCAACACACGTGCACGTATGTTCAGCGCTGCACTTGTAGTCTACAGCCTTGTCTGGACGTGTGCACATGCAGTACTCACATTTGAGTGTGGAAAGTTATTATTACAATAAACTAGAAGTCAACACAATCAAACAAAACATTATTGCGGTAATATGGTAATGCAACAGAGCGTGCCTTACCATTGGAAACCAACAGCAGCTGGTGTTCATTTTAAAAGCATCCCCATTGTTCATATACAGTAAAATGTCCAGTGTTATTTCAACTCTAACCAGATAACATTTGGTCCAACATTCCAGAGTGGGCACAAATGTTATCTGTCATGAGTTGAATTAACGTTGTTAGAAGTGAATGAACACTGCACGTTTACAAATATTGTTGTCCAGTATGACAGTTGGGTTCATTTAAACCAGGCCCATCTACAGCAAACTGGTACTGTAGGGTAAGTACATAAATGTGTCACACTTTAGCTATACACTTGAACAAAGGATGTACAACAGTTGTGTATTGTATTTATACTTTAAAAACAGCCGAAACAAAACAAATAGCTGCCTCTACGTTATGATGTGAATTGTCTGTTTTTATTAATTGTCTACTTAACTCTGTTCGTTTTTAGAATGAAACACCCTCAGTTGTAAAATCTTAAATAATTTTAGTACAAAGAAACATAATTTTAATAGCAACTAAAGATCACAACCAGCATTTAAGGCGAAATGACTGATTTTTGTTCTGGGTAGTTGCTCAAATCTGTACAAGAATGTAAATTGTCTCGTCAGAGCTGCAATGTATTTATTTTTCTTAAAATGCTGTGTTTAAACACACCTCAACGTCAATCAACAGCTCTTAGCAAACTAACTATTGCAACAACGTTATTTGAGGAATCCTCATCTTGTCTTCATTTGACAGTTCACATTTTTTCATCGCTTTTAGCTATTTATGTCATCATTCTGCATCTATTTTTAGGCCATTCCAGGCTGTAATAGCACCGCGCGTGTAGCCTTGTAGTTCATACAGCTAATTTTAGATCAGACACACCGCATGGTGTTTGCGTCAATGGAATCCCGTGTGTGCGTCAGCCTCGAGGACGTCTGCCTGCGAGGGGCGCCATTGGTCCATAGCCGGGAAGTTCTCCGCCCCATTACCATCTATGGAGAGTGGCTCTTCATGCGGCTTTTACCTCCTGACGTAACGGCACAGTAAATTGTATAAATTGCGCTGATCGAGGCAGCAGGCTACCACAGACGTTCATAACGATGGGAGAGAGATAGAGAAGCACTTTCTTATCATTTGGAATACAGACACATTGCTTGAAATCCTTATTAAACAGAGGATATAAAAGCAGGTAGGTTAATGCACTTTGTTGTGTATGTTACAGTTTTCAGTGCGTTATTATTAGGCTATTTGTATGGACCCTGTATGACATTACGAACGGAGGGGGTGTGTCAGTAACAAGGGGGAATAAGCTTTAACAGGCAGAAGTTAAAATCTGAGTTTAACAATTTTGTTATTTAATAAACGTCATCTGTATTTTATTTTTCTCTCAAGCTGCTCATTACGTGTCACGAAGCTGCCGTTAAAAATAAATATTTTAAACTTGAAAACTATGGCTATACTATTCCAGCTATAGTTCTGTAAAATTCATTGTCGTAGTTTAAAAAAAATGTTTTTGCTTCACTTCTTATGTCTTATAATAAAATTGAAGTAGGAAAAAATACTGACAATTTGTTCAGACGTTTTTGAGACCTGTGCACCTGCTAAACCCAATGTATTCACGCGTGACGATATGAAATGCTTCCCAATTCGACTTTAAAGTGAGTTTGCAAACTCAAAAAAAGAAAAAAAAGATATGCAAATACAGCTGTTCGGGAAAGTCGATAATCTGATGTGCTTTACCTAGTTTTAGTAGCAATTACAAGTGCAATGGTCTCGTGGGTGCAATATCTGATACAGTTCTATACAAGTCTTCTCATTGATACTGACTGGCGTGGAAAGCAAGCATAAGGGACGTCTTTATTATGGTTTTTGTTTTCATTTCAGATCTTTTAGCTGTTTAGTCTCAAAATCGGAATTATCTTCATAATACCCCACAAACTAATCGACTCACTGAACATTTACTAGAAAAAACATTGCTTTATTTTTGTTGTTGTCGTTGCTGCTGTGGTGCTACTTTTGTTTACTGTCCTGCTGGTGCTTTTTGCTGTTTGCTTGTTACTTAAACATGGAAATTACTTTGTCAAAATGTGTCATTTGGCCTTGATCAGGGCTTGATCAGGTCTGTGAATCACCGTTTTAGTCTAAATGCGATTACAGGCTCTAGGAGACGAAACTGCAGAATTGTGCCTTTAATGTGATTTGTCTTTAGTGTACATGTGCACGCAATTGCCTGTTTGTATGTACCCTTTGGAGAAAACAAATCACGGCGTTTTCTGTTGGCGCCTTTCATTGGCCAAGGTTGTGTCTTGGTTAGTTAGTGTGCAACTGGTGTGTGGTTACTATCACCAAACTGAGCACTGAAAGAGACACGGAGAACGCCCACACGCAATGTTAAGGGAACCAACTGAAAACCTGGAAACGGTACAGGTCTGAACAATGAGGAAACAGGAGTGAAAGTCTTGTTGGCGTGGACAGTCTCACTGGCGTGGGTGTTCATTTCTTGTCAGATTGGCCAACAATGTTTGAAAACACTATGCTGTTGCTTCAACATTTTTGTTAAGTTCTGAAGTCTGAAAATAATTCTTATACTAGGCTACCATAGGTACTGGAGAAGTTGTCAGCATTGGTACATCTTAATAGCTCCAACTGTCAGAAGCGGAGAGATCAGCAGATTTTAAAAAGCTCTATTGTACGAGAGCAGCATATAAAGCTTCATTCATGGAGGCCTAAAAATAAGTAGTGGTTCTCAGAGTTTTGTTAAACATTGAGGACATTTTGTTCTCCATCTTGAGGGCTAGTATTGCGAGTCACATGGAGTTGCATCAAGTTTTTTCTCATTGGGAATCTGGTGGTCATTTTGTGACAGCTGTCAGCTTGTCGTATTCAGATTCATGTGCAAAAATACTTGCTCATTTTAGCAACCAAGTGAAATTGAATGTGAAAACATGAACAGGGCAATGGAGAAGTTGAAAAATATTTTTTTTCCCAAAATAAATATGTAATATTTAAAATTATTAGCAATTTTTATGTAAAAAGCTTATGTATCCGTTATCACTATTGTAAAACAAAGAAATGTTTAATTGAATGAATAATGCAATTAATACACATTTAAAAGACCTGGACCGTAGGAAATCCCATGTACAAAACCATTTTTCAGTATACTAGACAAAAACGTTTGTAGATCTCACTGATGAACCTGTTGCGCCTGTCCTCTTTAGTACAATCTAAGTATGACAAAAATCTGATTTTTCTGAATCTGATCTGTTTAAATAAAAAAGAAACATTTTTCTGATGTTGCAATTGGCTTTGACCTGAGACAGCGGCACCTATCCTCTCCCCTGCTACCATCACACACATACATACACACACACACACGCATGCACACACTCACACGTACATACACACGCAGGCATGCATGCACACATACATATACACAGACACACACACACACACGTTCACTTTGTTTGGTGTTCAGCCAATTCATGAACTTCAGCTTGTTAGGCTTCTTAGGCCTGTCAGCCCTGCAGGAGGTGTGTAGTGTGTTTATACGTGTGGGGTGTTTGACGCTTTATACACCAGTAATGCAATATCCTGTGGCAAGACTATCCTCCAGCCGGTGGCCAACTTTGTAATCTTTCTCAGAATCTCTGAGGGAAAAAAGGCAACCCTGTCTGTTAGCCATAGTGGGTGGGAGGGGGATGGGTTCCACCAGTACCTTAGGAGAGACTGGAGGGTGTTACAGGTGCCCCCCGTCCCCCGACGCGTTGGGATTCCTGGTGGTGCAGAGCAGTTTGACGATTTGGGCGGGGCTGGCGCATTGTCCCTGGAGCTGCTGTTTACGGCTGCAGGCTGTCCCGGTTCTCCCACCCACGTTGAAATCCGGAGCATGCCAGGGGAACACCTCCCCCTTGAGGGCAGCCTGGCCTTCGTTTAGCTGCAGAATCGTATCTGTCATGTCAGTCCTTGGGGACTACCCTACCCTAATGTTTGACTTTAAAAACAACAAAAATAATTTGCTCATGCTCCTATTTTCAGTAACCAATTTCTCAATGAGTGTAAGTTTGCAAGTTTAAGGGACTAGTTTTATTTTATGACACCTGTCACGTCTCATTTATCAAGGGTGCTCCATCCACCCCGTGTTGCTTTGGAGGTAGCATCCCTAGGTCGTGCACCAGTCCTACATTAGTAGTTCTCTGGTTCCCTTCTTGAGCTGTGAATTCTGAAAGGCGCGAATGCTTTCCCTTTCTCCCGCAGAAATGCCCTGTGTTCAAACCCAGTATGGAACTCTGCCTTACGAGAACAACCACTACCCCTCTGAGTTCCTGAGCTCCGACCCCACCGCCAAGTTGGTCATGGACGTCAGTGGCCAGCGGGACCAGCTGTCCGCCCCCTCCCTGCCCAGCATCAACACCCTGGTGGGCGGGTACGCCGGCGAGTTCGACGCCTACTCCTGCCAGATCACCGCGTCCGCCGCCCCCACCCCCGCCGGCTCGGGCCAGCAGTCGCCCTTCAAGCTGGACGACTTCCAGGTGTACGGCTGCTACCCCGGCACCTTCGCCCTCAGCTACCTGGACGAGACGCTGTCCTCCTGCGGCTCCGACTACTACGGCAGCCCCGTGTCCGTCTCCTCGCCCTCCACGCCCGGCTTCCAGGTCCAGCCCGTGTCCTCCTGGGAGCCCCCCTTCAGCCCCTTCTCGCCCGGCCCCGGGTGCTGGCTGGCCGAAAAGTCGGCCCTGCCCCAGCAGCCCTCGTTCTTCACGTTCAGCCCCCCGTCGGATCAGCAGTCCCCCCTGGCGTCCCAGCAGCCCCAGGGGTCCGAGCAGGAGCCCTTCGGCCCGGCTCAGCACCACTCCTCTCCCTTGCACTTCACGCCCCTCGCCCTCGATCAGGGGTGCTTGGACAGTCCCGTGCTGGCCGAGGGGCCCATGTCGTCCCCCAAGGCCCGGAGCCCCGGGGCCAACGAGGGCCGCTGCGCCGTGTGCGGGGACAACGCCTCCTGCCAGCACTACGGCGTGCGCACCTGCGAGGGATGCAAAGGGTTTTTCAAGGTCAGCCTCGGTTCCTCCTCAGTTTGAGGTCTCTCTGTTCACAATGGATTCATTGTACTTTTGTACTTGTTTGGCTGTGTTAAGGCAGCGTTTTTATAGATGCAGTGTTTCAGACTAAACTAACAGTAAAAGGGTTAATTAAGTATATGTATGTCATCTATATAGTATGTATGTGTGCGTGTGTGTTTGTATATGTTGCGCGCGTGTGTGTGTGTGTGAGTGTGCACGTGTGTGTGTGTGTGATAGGGACCAAGTGAATCAGAGGTCTGAACTTTCCCTGTTCTCTTCTGGTCCAGTCTGTGTGAAATACCCACTGCCACACTTGCTGAACTACGCCTTTTGTGTCCTGCAGAGAACTGTACAGAAAAATGCTAAATACGTGTGCCTAGCCAACAAAGACTGCCCAGTGGACAAACGGCGGAGGAACCGTTGCCAGTTCTGCCGTTTCCAGAAGTGCCTGGCCGTTGGGATGGTGAAAGAAGGTATGACAGATCAGATTCTGGCTGCATCAGCCAGAGTTGGCATGTTCCCTTGCTTTAAGGCTCAGGTTGTGTTTAAGTAATCGGTAAAAGAGCCATATTAGGCTATTATATATTATTGGAACTTGAAGTATGAGTCATCAAGTTCAATGACACACCTACACTTTCAGTTCCCTTTATTGAGTCTAAGTGAGGGCGGGGAGTGTAGCCTCACACTCAGCCCTGTGCCAGAAGAGGACTGCAGGGGGCTAAGGGTACTTCAGTTAGACTTGGGTGACATTGTGAGAAGTTGTGAAGCAGAGTCACCATTTCTTTTTTGATTGGTTGCAGTCATGTAACCACCAGAAGTGAAAACAAACAGCTAAATTCACGCTAGGCTAGTTCATTTGTTTGAAATACAAATGCTATGAAGTAATGTTCTCATTGCACTGCTAGATTAGTTTAGCTAGTTAGTTTAGAATTTTGTCTCAAAAATTTTGTCAGTGAGCATGTTCTTGCGACAGGGGTTTGACAGCTCAGTTTCTATGTCAGAGTTATTAGTTTGCAAAAGACAGTGGAAAAACACCAGGGCTTCCAAAGATGGGACTGGAGTTCATTGCCACCCCTCCTCATCCAGTGGAAAGGTCTCACTCTTGGTCTAACGCTCTTGCTCTGCTCCTTTTCCCTCTTTGTTCCTTCTCAGTTGTTCGGACGGACAGCCTGAAAGGTCGCAGGGGTCGCTTGCCCTCCAAGCCGAAGAACGTGCAGGACTCGGCGTCCGCCACGCCTCCGGTCAATATCATCGCCTCCCTGGTCAGGGCACACATCGACTCCAACCCTTCACTGGGGAAGCTGGACTACTCCAAGGTTCGGGTTCGGGTTTGATCATGGCAGGCCATCTGTGCCCACTGCAGAGTATTCCATAGGTGTCATTGTCTGGAAGAATGGAAGCAGAATGGAAGAGGTAATGTGACTGGCTCATTCACCCGCCTGGCTCTTGCTTCTTCCCCCAGTACCAGGAAACGGTGGCCAGCCTATCAGAGAAGGAAGACGCCAGCGATATCCAGCAGTTCTACGATCTCCTGACCAGCACCATGGACGTGATCCGCAAGTGGGCCGAGACCATCCCCGGATTCACTGACTTCTGCCTGGAGGACCAAGAGCTGCTCCTGGAGTCTGCCTTTGTGGAGCTGTTTATCCTCCGGCTTGCATATAGGTATGGGACCTCTTTATCCTTTGGCTTGCATATAGGTATGTGGAGCTGTTTATACTTTGGCTAGCATATAGGTATGGGAGCAGTTTATCCTTTGGCTAGCATATGGGTATGGGAGCTCTTTATCCTCTGGCTAGCGTATAGGTATGGAAGAGGTTTATCCTTTCGCTAGCATATGGGTATGGGAGCTCTTTATCCTCTGGCTAGCATATAGGTATTTTAGCTGTTTGTCCTCTGGCTAGAATATAGGTATGGGAGCTGTTTATGCCTTCAGTACAGTATAGATCAGTGGTCTCCAACCCTGGTCCTGGAGAGCTACAGGATCTGCTGGTATTCATAGTGACTGCACTTCATGAATCAATTAGAGCAGTTGATTACACAGTTAACTCAAGTCACCTGGTGTCTTTGGTCACAATTGTGTGCTGATTTTAAGGTGAAAACAAAAATCAGCAGACCCTGTAGCTCTCCAGGACCAGGGTTGGAGACCACTGGTATAGATATTGCCTAGGCTATCTTCTACTTATTGCAGTGAAGTATCCATCTTGTCCTTATTGAATCATTTGATTATTAAAAATGGTTGGAGTGAAGTCAGGATGAAGTCTGTATTCCAGAGGCATTCAAAGAAACAAAGAATGTAATATTTACGTCCCTCTTCCAGCTATTAGACAGTTTGTAAAAAACTTCACATTTTGAAGGTAGCATCTCCCCGGCATTGAAAATGTGATTATTGAAAATTAAATGCTGTGTGTTTGTTGTGTGTAGGTCCAGCCCTGAGAAGGATAAGCTGATATTCTGCAACGGCGTCGTTCTCCATCGAATGCAGTGCGTGCGTGGCTTTGGCGACTGGATCGACTCCATCATGGACTTCTCGCAGAGCCTGCACCGGATGAACCTGGACGTCTCGTCCTTCTCCTGCCTCGCTGCCCTCGTCATCATCACAGGTAAACTTACCCGCCGAACAGGACTGCAGGAGAAGCGCACCTCGGCCGGGGAGCAACGAGGGAAATAACATTGTGTGTGAAACCATTTTAGCGAGAAGTACCCGCTTGATCGAAAACGATAGATTTTCAATATTACAAAGGCATTCTGAACATGTCGTAGCAGTCTGTTGTTGATGAAGAAATCACGGTCACGGCTGGGCTATTAAGCAGATTGTGATCTCGCAATTTTAAAATAAATTTAAAACAAAACCTATGGCAAGTAAGCACCCTTGAGAACAAAGAAAACATGCTTTTGTTCCTTTTTAAAAAATGGCTGTTAGATATTTTATCTGATGTGCTTAAAAACGTGACGCTCACACAAAGCCCTAATCTATGCGTGCTCGCCATCTCCGCCCCTCAGACCGCCACGGCCTGAAGGAGCCGAAGCGGGTGGAGGAGTTCCAGAGCCGGCTGATCGCCTGCCTCAAAGACCACGTCACCAGCAGCGGTGGCGACTCCGGCCGGCCCAACTACCTGTCCCGCCTCCTGGGGAAGCTTCCGGAGCTGCGGACGCTGTGCACCCAGGGCCTGCAGCGCATCTTCTACCTGAAGCTGGAGGACCTGGTGCCCCCTCCCCCCATTGTGGATAAAATCTTCATGGACACCCTACCTTTCTGAGGGAAAGGATACGAGACAAAGGATACAGTTGTCTGAACGGTCCGGTGGAGGACAGGGGAAAAGCGGAATCCTGTTTCTGTGGCCTTGGGGATTGCTGGGACATTGCGTTTTGAAGGGCGGAGCTTCCCCCCCCGCCCCAACCCCTTGCAGTGCACTGGCTGACTGGCATCCAGCTATCACTAAGTGACTCGCAAAAGACATTTGAAACAATTTTTACTTAAAGATTAACATGAACTTGCTGCCAGCCACAGTGAAAGAAAGAACTGGACATTGATATTTCTTTTCTGTTGTCTGTGGATTACGTGCAGTGGTACAAACGGGGACGCGAAAAAACGACAGTGAACACTTTCGTATAATCGGTTTTGTACGTGTGTTACATCATGGCGTGGTGGCAGGGGCATAAACCGTTCACACACGTTATAAGAGGGGGCAGGGAGAGGTCGGGCTGGCACACTAGAGCCTCAAGAGTAGGAGAGGACTATATATCCAAATATAACAGCAGTATTAAAGCTCATAGGTTTGACTGCAAAAGGGGTTCCACTGCCCCAGCGCAGTGCAAACAAGCTATCGCAAGCCGACGGTTCAGGTGATTTGAGACTCATCCAGAGAATCAGTAAAGTTCAGTCTCTTCGTTTTGGCTGCAGCCCAGAGATCAGTCCCACGTTTCAATGGCAGATATGATCTGGAGCGCTGCTCATCCTGGCTCTGAAATATCAAACGATGCTTGCAGAGCAATTTATATATCGATACCAGAACTTACATCAGGAAAGGCCTTGGACCAAAAGAAGCCCAAAGGGGTGATGGGGGGCCCTGGCTTTGTAGGTGAAATATCAGTACACCCCCTAAAGCCTTATATACCACAGTGACGCTAGGGCTGGGCGATATGGCCTAAAAGTTTAGTCACCATATGTTTTTAATTTTGCATGGTAGCGATATATATATCATGGTATATATTTTTTCTCCCAATTTCAACAGAATATGCATTAAAAGGAATACAAGACTCAGGCTAGTGACTGTTCCCTGTAGTTAACTATAACTTATAACTGTTACTAATTAACCATTTTTGCTTTCATGTAAAAGTGTGCACCCACATGTTTTTATTGGCCTATCAATATAGCTGTGTTGCCTGAAGTAACAGCCACAAGCATTAGCAAGCTATGATGCAATTGGTGTGAACAATATCTTTTCCTGGGCTCGACATTAAGGATTTTTTTCATCAGGGTTTTCGAATATATTTCCACTGGCCCAGCTGCCAAGATAAACATGGCCTCTTTTTTAACAAGATTCTACAGAAGATTTGTATTCAAAAGTGCCAAAACACCAATCTACAGCATTGGTTTAAAAAAATGTAGTCCTTTATTAAATACGAATCTGCCAATCATCGCCATCAAATTATGGATGCATTCTCCTTTGCCTAGGAATTCAGAATTTTGAGGCTAGATGCTTGCAGTTTAACTGACGACAAAACTATTACTGCAACAGTCAGTTAATAATAGTTAGTGCATTCTTTCAATCGCTTTTAGCTTGCTAGCAATCAATAAAGTACACAAGTTGGGTGGGTAGCTACCGCTATTGTTTCAATCTTACTTCATTCAAGAGCTGAGTTTTATTTTATGAGTAAATCTTAAACCAACTGAGACGTTTGTTGCTACAAATTTTGATAAATAATCAAGCTTAGGTTAGTTAGACTTAAGTTAGTTATTTGTAAGCAAGTGTCGGTACAAAAATAAATGAATGCTAAAGCTGCAACATTATTTATTGATAAGTTTCTGTAGTGAAAGGACACAGTGGTCGCACTAGCCACTAGAATGCTGTGTCTTTGGACCGAAGGACATTTCGGAAATTTTCTTTGAATCTTGCAATGCTACCAACAACTGTGTAAATGTTGTGTTTAAGAAACAACACAAATGTCAGACCAAAAAATGATTGGCTCAAAGGAACATTGCAATTATTTTGGTGGTTCAAGTCTGGGTCACCGTCCCTTGTAAAAACACACCTCAGAGTATCTATGTTTATAGAACGTAGCATATGTTTTTCCCTGTGTTTTAGGACTTTTTTGTGTAAAAGCAGTAAAAAAAGGTAAACAAAAAAAAAAACTTTGTATTCGACCCAGATAAGATTTACTTAGGATACTGGCCTAATTGGACAGGTGACAAATCAATCAACTGCCTTGAACCAATCCCAGGCCAGCGGGAACTCCTTATTGCCGAGCCCTGTTTTCTGACCAAAATCTTTGCACTCTAATGTTATCATCAAAATCCATTCTTTACCGATATGGACGATATTGCCAAATTCATATCGGGGTGCATATTTCTACCGGTATACCTCTTATACCGTTTATACCGCTCACTTCTCAGTGAGGCTTTATAATGTGTAGGAGAATTTTGGTGACATCAGTGTCTACTGTTGGGCAGAAATCCTCCCTTGTGCACACCGTCTCCCAGATCGCCTTGCTCTGTTCTAAGTTAGACGGAGTTCGCAAGTCTAGCAACATTGCCACCCCAGGCAAACAATCAGTATATTGTGCCTTAAGAAGAGATCCTTAAACACAGATTCCATATGACTGAAGAATACGGCAGGCAAAATGTGTGAAATACTAATGACTCAAAATGAAGTAAAAGAAAGAGAGAAATTGGCTGGAGATAGCGCGTGCCCCGATGTTCGTTGGCAGGTTTCTGGGCTTCAAGTGCCAAGCAAACTTTGTAAATACTGCACAAAAAAAAAACAAACAAACAAAAAAAATATATATATGGGGAAAGCTACTGTTAATGTTGCAAGTGTTGCCTTATAAATACTGTATTCTCCTTGAGAAGAATATGTATTTACATATCTTTTTTTTTTAAGTACCTTCAGTGGCTTTTCAAAGTCACACTAAATACGAGCAGCTATGAGCACCTGAGTACAACTTTCTATCAGTCTGTACTTCCTTTTCTAAGTATGAGTATGAATATATGTTTATGAATTTATGTATACTAATGGCAGAAGTACTTTATATTTGTGAAGGTTTTGCCAGTTCTCTGGTTATGTGGTTGTTTTCCTGTGAGTGTATGTATATATATATATATATATACATACATACATACATACATACATACGTACACACACATACAAACACATTCAGCATAAACATTTAATATTAAAAACATCCAAAAATTGATGCTTGTTTTGTTGCTTTTGTGCCCATCAGTTTTAACATAGATCAGACAACAA
This sequence comes from Anguilla rostrata, assembly GCF_018555375.3. Taxonomy (NCBI): domain Eukaryota; kingdom Metazoa; phylum Chordata; class Actinopteri; order Anguilliformes; family Anguillidae; genus Anguilla; species Anguilla rostrata. The sequence continues at coordinate 11,591,922 of NC_057945.1, read as the reverse complement.
TAGATCAGTAGTGATGGGGAAATCACTACTGAGGGACATGAACACATAGATCAAGCACAGTGGTTTTCATACTTGGGGGTCAGGATTCAAAGAGGCTGTTGCAGGGTGGTCCATGAATGCAGCAAAAAAAATTCATAGCCACCCTAAAACTAGTTATAAATGGATCATTTCCTTTCTCCCACCCCAGGCTATGGCTTCCAAATGGCGCCCTTCCAAAAGTGCACTTTTTGTACAATACCCGGTTGTCTATCTGCAAGAAACACGGTGGTCAAATTTCAGAAACTAAGCCTTACCAAAGGAGAAGGCACTTTAACAAACGAACGCTTGATCGATCACTCAGGGTGCTAACGGTGGAAGAGCGCACCCGTTGGTTTCTAGTCAACTCATGCTCCCTAAAGCTAAGAGGTCTGGCAAGCTCCTGTAATCCAACCCCCCCCCCCCCCCGCGCCCTTACCCCCAACCCACCCCACCCCGTGGAAATCAGACCTGACTGAAGTGGTCTCCGAATTTGTTGGCAGGCCAAGTGGAAAGAGGTGGAAAGGGGAGGGCAGCGAGAGAGAGAGAGAGAAAAGGTGGATTTGTGTGAAAGCCAGCCCAGCGTCTCACATCGTGACAAAACGCATGGCATGCGACCACCACCAGAATAGGTAATGTGAAACCGGCTTCTCAGGACAGGCTCGGGGCGGGTGACTAGGGGCTGACGGGAGGGGTCAAGGACGAGAGTGACAGCATTCCTCCACACCAGTGCAAGACACATGACAATTCTCAGGTCACATTCAAGACTAATGTCAATGTCCCTCACATGTGTATTTAGACACATGCATTCACGCATCTGATTGGTTTAGAGGTAAGAGTACAGTTGTAGTCTCTTACTACGTAGCTACTACTTCCTACTTAGTGACCAGTGAGTAGGGAGCAACGCCTTTATTGTTAATTTGTAAGTAATACCTTTATTCCTGTTTAATGCACTGTTATGATCTATCCCAGGGGTCTGCAACCCAGGTACTGGACCTCTGCTGGGTTTTGTTTCCACCTTAAAATCAGCATCCCATTCAGACCCAAGTAACCAATTGATTAAGTTAATTAACTGTGTCATCAAGTTCTCTAATTTATTAATTAAGTGTAGAGTGTTAAGTGGCTCTCCAGGATTGCAGTCCCCTGATCTATGTAAAGCGATATTCAGAACATTACAATTCAGAAGATGGTATGGTATTTATGATAGGTATTGTACAGTATTGGCACTGATAATATTACCCGATTCAAGTGAATTTCAACACATGACCTAATTCACAATTCTGCCTCTCTACATGAAGAGAGTAGCAGCTGACAACATCAGGAAACATGACGTGCTGCATTGCACAAAAAAACCAGCTAGACATTTTATTCATGGGTAGCAAGCCATGAAGCTGTTGCCCATGTCACTAAATGGACTGAGAATCGCTACTAAAAGTCTGATGTATTCAATAAAATGAATCTCATAAATGGAGACTTATTTGTCACTGTGTTGGCCAAAAGAGGGTGAAGCATGTTTGCGGGAGAATGATGAAATCAGTTCTGACCATCAGGATCGTCTTAGGTCGATTTAATTCCAGGTTTTTTTTTTCTTCCCCTTAAATTCTTCCGCACTTCTTCGGCTACCGCCGCAGAATGTTCCTTTAGCGAAATCTCATATTCGCCCAGGGTTTCGTCACGGCGCACGGCTCTCGCACTCCAGAACGCAGCAGTTCCTCCTTCCAGCGAGCGTGCCAGCGCCGGCAACATGAGCCAGCGGGGGCCAGCCGCCCTTTTTTTAGCCGCAAGGCGCAATTTATGTGCCACAGGTGCAAACTGCGAGCCGGGCCGCCCCGCAAGCAGCTGCCAAAAATACTGTTTCGCTGCGTTTCTGTCAATTTTAGTCGCAGTCCCGGGGCCGCTCTTCTTCTTCTCTTTTTTTTTAAACCCAAATATGGGGATGTTAGGCATAAGGCGCTCGTCCCTCCGGCCTGCTGAGCGTCGCGGGCGAAACCCTGTCACATAACACTTCAGGCCCAGGGACATGCCAGCCGAAATACAAGCCTCACGGAGCACGAAGTTCAAGGCCCTGAACTTGATACGCTTGTCACCATGATTTGCACTGTGACATGCTACCTGACCGTGATGCATGCGTGTAGTTTCCGGTTCCAGAGGAGTGTAGAGTCTCGGAGCAGGCGGTGAATATGGTCTGGGACAGAACGAGGATCGCAGGTTTTCACACACGGCCTGCCGGCTAAACGTGTCAGCCCGCATGATAGGAGTTTGCGGCTAATCTCCTGATATTAGCATAGCTTTTGCGGTTAAGTTCATTTCCAGATGTTCTGCCTGTAGAAATGTGCTCAGCTTAGGTGGCAAGGGTAGCTCAGTGGCATATATGGTACCGATTTCTAATCTTGTTCGTTCTTTCTTTTCTCCACCTAGGAGAAGTTTCAGCCAATTACGTGCTGCTGCACTGTACAGGTACCAGTCACAGCTGGCACAGGCATGATCAGGATTTCATAACAGGCCATGAGGTGGATCACATACAGAAATCTGATGTTTTGCCAGGATGAGCCACCGGGTAGGCCTTCAGAGAGATGTTGACAGGGCGCCACCTGTTAAAATGCACACAAATCGTCTGCGTCCTCCGCCTCACGTCTGTGCAAGCCCAGTTTGCACACACTGCTGTGCTGTGAGACATCAGGTGCTTCTGAGAACAGCACTTGCATATGATTGGGCATTCCGAACTGGGGAGCAAAAGGGGGAAAAAACAATAAAAGCTAATGACCTGTTATTACGACCTTGACATCACCTCATAGTTTAAAACACCTGCACAGATTACAAATGCAATGTTGATTGGAGCAAGATTACCAGTTTGCTGTCTTCCACTGGCAGACAGTTATAATTTGTGAGATTGGTGTCCTGCAATCAGATTAGCTCTAGCATGTTTTAGCCAGGGTAATGTCAACAGTTGTCTTTATTTTCCAGTTCCAACTCAGGCCCCAATCTACGCAAGATCATGCTTCATCAAAAGGAGCAATTTACTAGTTTAATAGTGAAACACAAACCACAAGTAAGCCTGCAACAAGGGTAACCCCCGACCCCCCATCTCTACAACGGTGATGAGTTTACGGCCTTCTGTTGAGCTTGTCACTGTCAGCCAACTCCTACTTGAACTGCCTTGATATGCTCTCTTTCCTCCTGACCTGCCCGGCCCTCCCCAGTCCTTGGCTGTCCAATGCCCTGCATGCTGACACAGCAACATTAACATTCAGCTGAAAGGAACCTATGCCTACTGACCTTATCACACACCAGTCCCATTTCTCTTTTGGTAGGGGTTTCCAGACCGATCCTGGAAGTCCTAGTTTGTTTATGTGTGCGTATATGTGTGTGTGTGTGTGTGTGTATGTGTGTGTTCTGTGTGTGTACATGCGTGTGTGTGTATGTGTGTGGGTGGGTGGGTGTGTGTGTGTGCATGCGTGTGTCTGTATGTATGTCTACCACAACAGAGAGCCTCTACCACTAGATGAATCTTTTATCATAAGGAAATTAAACCTTCATTTGTTGAATCCCAGCACAGAATCATCTGATTTGAAAAATTACGGTGCAAATTTCTGATGATAACCTTTTGCTCCAGGCTCTCTGGGCACAGTGAGTACCTACTGTACCCTGACCTGCTTGTTGCCAAGTGCTTAATTTTTATTGTATACTGCTGTGCCCAGATGCCTGAGCTGCCCCCTTTTTATTAATTCATACGTACATTACATTACGGGTATTTAGCAGACGCTGTTATACAGGGCAACTTACACAATTGCATCCATTTATACAGCTGGATATATACTGAAGCAGTGCAGGTTAAGCACCTTGTTCAAGGGTACAATGGCACAACCCGGGCACTGAACCTTTAGACTTGTGTTTTTAATTTTGTAAATCTGATAAATATAGTTTTTTTTTTTGGAAAGAGATACGTCGTTGTGAATGCAGAGCACTATAAATATTTTTTGTGTTCATCCTGCTGTTCAAGCCTTAGTGTACAGACCAATCGGTTGCTCTACAGAACAGCACTAAATTATCAGACAAGATGTGAAAATAAGAGACGAGTGCCAGAAAATAACGTACTTTGTGTAATTCCCTCTGAATCAATGATGAATCACTATTTGCTACATTTGTCAATAAATGCTAGGATGTGCTCATGTTTGCATATCCATTGTGACGCGTTGATTGCGGAATAAAAACCTGCTTGTCGATGTGAAAAAAAAGTTCCCACAGAGATCCCAGGCAATTGTGTCACAGACAGTCGGATAATTGAAAAGGAAACAGCGTTGCTCCAGAGGATGTAAGCAATACGGCTCTCTAAGGGCGGGACGCCTGTCGTTTTGTTGATGGACCGTGCTGGAAATAACGGCATGATGTCGTTAAGGACCCGAAGCTCCCCCGACTCACTCATCCGCCTTGCTGCCGCTCAACAAAACATGCGAAACAACCAGACCGGAAACAACCGGTACATTCATTCACTCAGCCTAGATGTCGGTGTTCTCCCCCGTCCAGGGTAATCTGCTCTGCCGGACCCTCGAGGCCTTCAGATTGACACCGAGAGCACAGGATATCACATGAGCAGGTAGGTACGTGCATGTTTGTGGGGGTGTGGAGGCCAGTATTAGCATGGCCACTAATATGCTAAGGCACGGATTATCATATTAGTACCCCAAATCGATTAATCTGATGAATAAATGGCTGAAAAGGTAAGTTTTATGGTGATATCACCTTCTAGTTGGAAAGAAAATAAAACATACAGAGGCATTGCTCTCTTAACATTACAATTCAGTATAGCCTAAATGAACAGAATTGAATGGAAAAACCTTTGTCGTTTGTACGTGCTGTAGGCTAATATCCAGATAGCCAAAGACATAAATGCACAAACGCGTATTCTGCTCGTTCATTAAATATCATCGGTGGGGATTATTTCACACAAACATGGGAAGCACGCGCTCCATGTGAGAGCTGGTCAGGCCCGGGGGGCTACGTGCATTTGTTTGGTGCTGCTGGGGACAGGTGCTGGTGGCAGTGGAGACCCTGGACAGGGTATATTTAGCTCGCCATTGTTGGGCAGTGGAAACCACTGTAACCTGAGCTCCCTTCTCACGGCTGCTGTGATAAATGACTTGGCACAGACTTGACCTTCATACCAAAACCGTACACGCAGTGCTTTTCCTGACACTTTGGCTTGCCGGAATTAAAAAAAGTAAAGGAACTGTAAACCTGTGTCAAGATGTGAAAACAATGTCATTACACAGCAAAATGACCATTGGTAATTAGACCCTGGAGAGATCAAATTGAGCTCCCTGAGTCAGTATTCTCTCAGAATTAGCACTGGACATTCTTTGTAGGAAATGGCGTATTCCTTATTCTTATTTTTTCTAAATATCTTTCTGCATAGGCCCATGCTGGATTTATACACGAATAATATAACATCTTTAGATTGTAGTCTGCGAAAAGGATTCTGTTCCACTGTCGAATCAAGGTCTTTGACCCCTCCCCCTCCGTAGACATACTAAAATGAAAATATAAACAGGAGAGGTGGGGGTGGACGGGAGGGGGAATGGTGCAAACAGCAATGCAAATATGTGCGATATTTTTAGGAACCCCTGTAACTTATTTTTGTACATTGTGTAGCTGCTGTCTCGAGGTCCTTTTTCTGTAATTTTGTTTTCATTGTCAAAATGTGGGTTTATATTTTATACAGAGCTACGTATTTCCACATTAGTCGTATGAGGGGTCCCATAGTTTAGGTAGTAAGGTAGCAAATGCTCTGATCTCCATTGGCTATTCGCTGACCTCCTACCTTCCAGACTGAAAGTGGGGACCACCCTAGCCCTGATTAATCAATTTTCCCCGCATTTTTCCCTAAGTAAAGGAAGAAAAGAGAAGAAAATACACACGCACAGGAATTGCTTCTCTCATACAAAGTCAAGTCCACCTCCTCCAAATGCCCATGAATTATTCTTGTTGGATTCTGAGTGCATTTGTAAATTTCTCCATTGTGAAGATCTGGTGGGTTAGCTCCACCCAACCTCGGGAGCCCCTGGTTTAGGCCATTGTCGTGTAATGGCTTTCTTGCTTGCAGCTAAAGGAATTGCCTTAAGTGTTCTATCATCAAAATCTCCAAGTACCTCTGAGATCTTACTCAAGTATATCACATCAAATCCATTAGGGATCCTTGTCCCAGTCACCTCACCCAGAGTTGCAGTGGTACTTCCCTAAATCTACAGGACAGATGTCAGCTACACCTTTTTTTTGCATGAATACTGATATATGGAAAGGATCTCTGGTTTGTAGTCTGAGAACGGGACTGAACCTGGCTTCTGGGGTGAGATGATTGATTCTTCTCCACAGATGTTCATGCTGCGGTAACTGAGTGGATGTGAAGGGTAGGGATCTGATAGCAGATCCATAAGAAGAGAAGATGAGTAGGTACCTGATACCCTAACCACACACATACATACACCCCACCCCCCCAGTCTGTGATCAGTTCCAACACTCTTCTCACTCTACCCCAAATTCCTTGGCCTTGCATTGACTAGCCAAAACTTGTCGTGTCACTGGTACACCAATGACAAAAAACTCTTTCATTCCCTCCCAAAATCTGACCCGGGTCTCTGTACACATCTTAGCTTGCCATCTTGAGCGAGATGCAAAATTACCACCTAAAGCTCAACTCAACTCAACTGTTCTGGCTTCCTCTATCAGAAAAGAACCTTACAGTAGTGTTAGACAACAAGCTTAAAGGGTTATTTCATTTTATTGAGTTTTTAATATTTAGGTTTTAGTGTATTTTTTTCAATTGGTGAACAACAACTGGTACTGTATATGAGCATGGATGGATTTCTGGTTCAACATTTGGCCTGGCCAAGGGGTAGCCTGTCACACTGTCTGTGTTGTTGCATGCTAACATTTGTCAAGCTACTTTCAAATTGAAATGGAAGTTACACTTACTTCTGGTTGTTTAACGGTATAGAATTGCAATTATGTTACTGAACCTTATTTATTCAAGCCTGAATTAGTGCACATCTGACACTTCACCTCACTGTACTTTTCCCTATAGGGAATTTCTACACTTTGATCCCTGATTTTTTGCACTCGTGCTTGCATTGGCCTGCTCCTTGTTTTAGCTTGGCTTGGAACCAACAGTTCCATAGGCTGTCACTGAGACATACCAAGACAAGTAATGAAGAGAAGCAAAGGATTATGGTCCAGGCATGAAGAAGGGGGGGCCTGAAATGGAAAGGCAATGCTGAGCATGTATCATATTTTACACACCTGATATGCAGATGATCTAATTCACTGACTAGCAAGACCTTACAGTGTTCATATATATATAAAATTTAATACAGCAGGGGTAACTGGATAGTCACCGTATCTCAAGTTATGAGCGGTAAGGGATGGCGGCTACAGCACAAAAATAACCTCCCTGTTCCAAGCACCTCATTGATGAAAGGCGAAAAAGTACCCAGTGATACGACTGCAGCATCCAAGCTCCTCCAGATTGCGCGGCTGAAAAAAAATACTGCAGCAAAATAGGTTGCACAGAACACTGAGCAGTTATCAGGTTCAAAGAGCTGATACTACACAACCAATACCCCCCCCCCCAAAAAAAAAAAAAAAAATCACCGTATCACCTCGCATGCTGTATTAGAAATCTGTATGAAAGAATTTTAGCATGCTGCACCTACAAAATAAGCGTGACGGGAAGGCTTGGGTTTCACTGGATTTCCAGCGTGGTCCTGCCAAGTCCGCGCTGGTCAGGAAGAACGCGGCCTGCCCGAAAGGGCGATGGCCGCGTGGCTTCGATACCGACCCAACACAGCGACGCCCGCGTGTTTCCAGGGCGACTTCGGTGTTTGCAGCTGGTGGCTAAAACTGGAAAAAAAATGGAAAAAGGTCAGATGTGCCAAAATGTACACATTCTAACTTGCCGTGCTGTACAGAATACAGTACCTACATCGTACCTAGTCTAAATGTGGCGTGGACACATTGGTACGAACAGGAAAGTGTGAGCTATAGAATGGGTTTGATTTGTTTGTGAAATGTACACAGTTTATTGTATATGACACTCTTGACACAGAAATTCCCTGATGTCCTGCCTGTAAATTGCTGATCAGCATTTAAGTTGCATTTTGCTGTACCCAATCACCGAGATTTTCATCTTATGGATTTGTTTGCTGAAATACACTATTGATTTAAAAGAGTGACCAGGGCTAAAGATTCCTCTCTTATTTTTACAAAGTAAAGAATAAATGTAAAATTTGTTGAATGGGAGAAATGAACGTGTTTGTGATTTATGAACCTCAATACGTAAGCATGCTATCCAATCACGGACTAGGGCCGCGCTCCAGGCACAGTACAGACAGGCTCATTTTTATAAAGAACAAAATCTGCCCCCTTCTGAACACCCCATTCTGCTGCACTCGTATCTCAGAACAGGAAGTACTGAACTATTTTCAGACTATTCACACCCTCCTCCCAGTAATCACCCCATACTTACATACAAAGTACCCAATAGGGCGCAGCAATGTGTAAACCTAGCTGGAGGCTGCAGACAATTTGGCCATGGCACTGCTAACTTTAGAGTGCTCAAATCAAACACGAATACGAATCAAAGAACCCTAGGCAATGGACTTCTCTTTTGCACCGTGTCTAGCAGTGATAACATTTCAATGCTATCAGTTCTTACGAGGAATAACACCTAAGCAGTATAATAATAACATCATAATAATCAGCCTCTCTGTACTATCTTTAACTCTGCTCATCTGTTACAAAGATGAGCTCAAAGGATTTTGCGAAAGCCTGTTCACACCTGAGCACTGTAATAACACCAGTCATCCCTCCTAACAAGCATATCTCTTAGCAGGTGTGACTGTAGTCCCTTTGTGGGAACACATCCTTATAATTAGGGACACCCGTATATCTAGGGAAGATTTTTCACCTTCAGTTCAGTCATCCCTCAGCCAGAGGTCGATAGAGCCTTTTTTTTAAATACCAGAACTGAAAGCCCATGTGAGCAATGCATGTTACTTGCCTGACTTGTGGTACTGTATATGATACACTACATGGCCGAAAGTATGTGGACACCTGAACAACATGCCCATGTGTGCTTGTTGAACATCTCCTTCCAAAACCATGGGCATTGATATGGAGTTGGTTCCCTCTATGCTGCTGTAACAGCCTCCACTCTTCTGGGAGAGCTTTCCAGTAGATTTTGGAACATGGCTGCGGAGATTCGCTTCTATTCAGCCACAGGAGCATTAGTGTGGTCGGGCACTGATGCTAGGTGATATGGCCTGGCCTGCAGTCAGCATTCCAATTAATCCCAATTTGATAAACTGAATTGTTTCTTGTTCTTCAGCATGACCCATTCTACTGCCAATGTTTGTCTATGGAAATTGCATGGCTGTTTACTTGATTTTATGCACCTGTTCCCAATGGGTCTGGCTGAAGTAGCCAAATCCACTCATTTGAATGGGTGTCCACATACTTTTGGCCATGTAGCGTAGTTGCAAATGCTATGCACTCATGACAGACAACTACTGTGTATGTATATACTTTGACCAGATACTGTACGACTTGGCCACAGATGTATGACTGCAAGCAAATGGACCATATCAACTGAGAAAACACACGTGATCATGACTAGACAGACTATGACCAGGCTGTACATGCATGACATATGTATAACCACAATCAGGTGAATATTTGACCAGACCAAACTGACATCATGATGCAAACAAACATATCCACATATGAACGATTATCATGATTTCCAGACTTCAAAGAACAATACCAGTAAATGTACTCACAGCTATGGACAGTACTGTGGCGATATTGCTATCTCTGCCAAAAAAAAAAACATAAAAAAGACAAGGAACCCAAGGTAGATGTTTCATTTTAAAACAACACATGAACATACCTTTTTTTAATATATAAAAACACAATAAGATTTGTACCTTAAAACTGTAAAATAAAATAGAATAATCTCTCAAAACTCTGGAAAACAATACATTTGACAACTAATACTTCTAATTTTTTCCTCATCATATATAGGTACACTCAGAAATTGTTTCTTATGAACCAGCAATGATCATTGTAACCAACAGTGTTTAAACTCTGGGTTCTATTCTCTGTTTCAGGACATCCAACACCAATCCAGTTTTTCTCCCCTCAGGAGTCAGAAACCTTGTCTCCCAAAGATTAAAAGTGTGTTGAATTTCCTTGCATTGCTGCAGCTCTACTCATATTGGAGAGGATGTGGCTGGACTGTGATGTCCTACTGTATGTCTGTTGGAGGTGTTCTGGGACGCAGGCGGCTGTATTACAGGGCTGATGAATGTATTCTCTGACTGCGTCTTGGAAATCCAACGCTAAATGTCACAATTTGCATGCCGGTCCTCTGGGTTTGCGAAATCAGAGCCGGAGATAGAGGCACGGGGGTACGGACCAGTAATTGCCCTGAGAAATTTCTCCCAGGAAAAAATGCTATTCATCTTAAAATATGAAACATTTTCCCACCGATTGAGTCGGACGTTCCACGGCGTAAAAAAAATGTTGCCCCTTTGGCAGAGAAAACAACATTCACCCGAGGAAACGTCGCTTCCATCGCTTTCAGTTTTTAAGAACTTGCCACGGGGAAGCCAAGGACAAAAGAGCCATTGAGGGAACTCAGAACCAGATGATCTCGGGGGCATGAGCACAGTGTACTACAATGCGAGTCATTAGTCATCTTTTATTGCCTCGGTGACAAAAAGACAGAGGAATCTCATTTTCTTTTCTCTTCTCCTTTATGGAAGTGTGGGGACATTTTTGAAGATGTGGGATCAGGGAATCCTGAGTCATACATAAAGCACATTTAATCTTAGCAGAATGGTTTTTGTTTGGAACGCTTTTTGGGAGAAATGTTTTCCCACTGAGCGGGCCCAAACTGGTGAAGAAGTCCATTGTGCGGTGGGTGCGGACGCTGAGGGCTTTTCAGGAAATGTAACCGGGTTCATCTTTTTGCTTTCTCCATTATTTATTTTCGAAATCTCGTTTCCGACTCAGTTGTTTGCGCCTTCCCTCTGCGGTTTTCTTTCCCTCCGTTTGGCTGGTAACCTTAACAGCAAAATGGCCGCAGTGCACAAATCTTCCCTGCGACAGAAAGAGGATCACTCCAAGCCAATAAATTCAAGGGATGCATTTTGTCTTGAACAAAAATCAGCACACAATTGGACTTAGATTAAAAAGAAATAGTGATAATGATAAACATTCTGCATTATATATCATAATTCACTTCTTGTTTTAACTAACACCATAATGTTTTTTAAAAAGTCATTTAAAGAGAGAGTTCACTTTCTGCAGTTTTCAATTAGCCCAGACAGTCTTTTTTTTACATGCAGTGAAAAAAGCTCAGCTCCACTGCCCCGCCCAGAGGTCTCGCCAGAGGTGACAGGTCTGTCGTCCTGTCTAGTGGAGTTGCTGGAGTCTGTAACCCCATCCATTCGGCCCGAGAGGAGCTGCCCTCACAAGCCCTCCAGAGGGTTCCTCGCCCTTATGGCCTGCCGCCTGCCATCATCAGCCTGCCAGAGGCTCCATCTCCAGCCCTGCGGTGGGTCCCTCACCGCTGCTTGATGTCATGAGCGTTCCAGAGGGTGTGCCTGCCTGCCATGACCCCACCGATGCGTCCGCCTGGGCCACCAGTGCCAGGAAGCCAGGTGTTTGATCCTGGGGGTGGCCTTGGACTTCCTGGCACGGGTTATATAACTTCCTCCCAGGGCTCAAAGCTAGGTGAGGGTGTGTGGTGCCAGGAGGGAGTTAGGGTGCTGTCCACCAGGGGGCAGCACCAACCCTATACACAGGTATGGCCACAGCTGTGATGCATCATAATCACTACATCACTACAGAGGCCCCTTCCCTAATCAATGGGCTTAATAAAAGGCCTGATTGTGAGGCCTTTTTGTAGAACTGCTGTGTTGGTGCTTGGGGTGGCATTTTTTGGGTCTTTTTGGGTCTTTGTTTCCCACTCAGTATTTACTAAGTATTTTTGTTTTTGTTCCAGCGTAATAAACTGAAGTCAGCCAATTCACCCTCAGAGAGAAACGGTGATCTGGAAATTCTTGTTTATGTGTCTGTAATGTAACGAGCATTTGTCCAGCAGACTTCAAAAATTAAATTATTTATTGCAGCACTTGACCTAGGACAGTGGTCTCCAACCCTGGTCTTGGAGAGATACAGGGTCTGCTGGTTTTTGTTTTCACCTTAAAATCAGCACCCAATTGAGACCCAAGACACCAGGTGAGTTGAGATAACTGTGTAATCAACTGCTCTAATTGATTAATGAAGTGCAGAGTCACTATGAAAACCAGCAGACCCTGTAGCTCTCCAGGACCAGGGTTGGAGACCACTGACCTAGGGTATATGTTACAAGCATATATAACCATTTACATAGCTGCATTTATTTATATATGCAAAGACATGCACACAGACGCAAGTGCGTGCATGCACACACACGCACACATAGTCCAAACTGTATAGTATAGGTTAATGTTTCTGTTTTTGCAAGCTAAGCAGTACCAAGTGTACAAAATCATAAATCACCACTAAGCGCTACGATATAAATATCTTCTCCTTTCTAGGGTGAAATTTACAGATTGGTCCCATACCTAGTAAAAAAAAAAGAAAGAAGATAGACTAGTCAAGAATTAAGACCATTGAATTTATTTAATATAACTTCTAAAAATGTTAATATGCAAGTACAAATTAAAGGCAACATGTGAGTTTTTCTGGCCTTTTGCCACCTAAAGCACTCTTGCATGAGGAATATAGTGCAAGATGCTGCAGCTGACAATTGCTTTGGTAAATTCTGAAATGCATTAAAAATCTGGGAGCAATGAATTTTAAGTGCATTTTGCTGCAGCACTGAGGAATGACTGCACAGCTCTGCTGCAGGAAAACTCTACAGCCATAAACATGGCAGCTGTGTGCACAAGTCTAGAGGACCCACATGCCAGTGTGCACTCATATAAAATGTAGTCCAAAAAAGAAATGGATTCAAAAAGCATAACTGCCTTTAACATATTATAATCAATGATAAATTGCAAACTAATTTTCCTTAGCTGTTCTGTACGCTGGAAGAAATAATGTGTACTCTATGCAATTTATGCTATATCAGATTTAAATGTATGCTGTATCTGGGATTTTAAAAAATCAACTTGTCATGGAATGTGATATTTTATTGACACGTTGTCAGGAAGCTACAATAGAAGAAAATCTATCGCTTTAAATTTATGTGTTTCAAGTACACCCAATTTAAGAAAACTCTCTTATTGCTTAGGACTAACAGCAGAGACCAGTGTTATGGGGAATCTTTTTACTAGCAAGCTAACAAGGCATTCACACCACATTTTTTCCCCCCATCTACACCTCCCAATATGAAAGGGGAACATTTTGACACACAGCATGTGTAATGCTGCACTGTAGGCGTCGGTCGTCATATAAGATGTGACACCATGCTAAACCACCCCACGGAACACAGGCTGCTCATCTGTATTTTCTCATACGGTAGCATCAGTAGCGCACGCTAACAGCGCCTGGTTAACTTGTAAGCCGTTAGCTAAGCAAACCCAGTAAAGTAGGTATTTATGAAACACGCGAGGACCCCTGCTTGGTTTCACAAGCCTTCAGTAATGGTATTGATTTTCTGGCCTTTCACCTCCCTGCTGTTCCTCAAATCTTTTAGTTCAGTGAACCTACAGTGTGTAAGTTATGCACATGTTACAGTATTGCACAACAACAATATATTCAAGCAGAGCCTTATGTTAATTTAGAACAGGTTTGTTTATCATATTTCATTTACCTTTGTTACAGATGTGTTGATTGAAAGGTTGCACAGGTTTACCTTTGTCACTTTGAATAGTTAGACAGGCATGCCATCAGGATTTAGTTTTGTGGCTTGGCCTCTAGTTTTCCTGTATTTATTTATGTGTTTCTATGTGTGTGTGTGTGTGTGTGTGTGTCAATGCCACCTGTCATTGTCTGTGGTTATTTTAATCTGCTTAAGACTGAACAAACACAAACACATAGCACATTATCAAACAATACCAGTATATTATTACTATGGCTATGCAAACTCTACAGTATATATTACTGTATATATATATATATATATATATATATAATTATATATATACACAATAACAGAGTATGATTAAATTATAGCTATTGCAATCTACAGTGATATATTACTGTATATTTATAATATTAATTAATGGTTGTGTGTGGTGTATGTAGATATGTACAATAACAGTATATTATTACTATGTAAACTCTACAGGGTTCTTCCTGCATAGCGAAATCTTTAGCGTGAACCAAAGCAAAATTTGCGAGCACCGAAGTGGGGAAAAAAGGAGAATAGTTAAATGCAAACAATATGGGATGACCCTACATTTGACAGCAAGCACTGGCCCTAGGATGGGGAGCACTAAAGACCCGTTTCATGCCAGGAAAAACCCTGCTCTATCCCTTCTCATCTCATTATAGATGATAACATGCACATACTAAGCTTTTCACACACAACATTCTCCAGTGCTTGTCGGATGCAACCACACACCTTTGGCGTTGAAAATATAATATAGTTGATAATAATTTTAAGCAGATGCTCTTATCCAGAGCAACTTACACAACTTTTTTTTTTAACATTGAATCCATTTATACAATAATAACTACACTGCAGCAATGCAGGTTAAGTATCTTGCTACCGCATACTTGGGAATCGAACCTGCGACCTTTCGGTTACCAGACGAGCTTCTTACCCGTTATACTACACCGCCACCCCAGTTAATGTGCTATTGAATTGGATGTGAACATTGGAAAGTAATTATCGCAGCATATTTTGTGACGGGAGGAGCGGATAGTGACAGAGGCGGTTAAAACCCGAAGCAGTTTGGAAGCCTGGCCTCGCAGCCGGGGGTCCTGATGAATGTACACAGTGTTCCTGCAGACTCACATTTTATCTGCCCACATGGTAGTGGCAGAGTCATTAAAGCCGTTCCAATATTAGCCAAGAGGTCAAAAATAGCGGCTCTCCACATGAAATCAATAATGCCACTTGAAAGTGACGGCCTGTTTGTGTTGGCTGCACGGGCCCGTCTTGGATTATCGCTGCAGTTGTCAGCTGCTCTGATTGGACACTGATCGTGTGCACTCATCTAATCTAAGGCCTGAGGGAGCTCAACCCGCACCAGGCCTGGGGCCTCATTTATAAAAATGTTATAAAAATTTATAAAAAGATTTATACTTGAACTTAGTCTTCGGATCATTTCCGACGGTGTGCTTACGTTCGATTCATAAAAGATACTGAGCATAAAAAAACCTTGCTTACGCAGGTTCTAAGAAGCCCATTTGTAACTTATGCACCTGTGATCTATAAATCTCAAATTAACTTAAAATTGACGGCACCTGAATGTGCCTTACAATGAGTGATTTCCCCTTATATAATGCTAGCACAAATGAAGGTTTAGTCAGGAATAACCATGGACCAAAAGAGAAAAGCAAACTTTTAGGAAGATCATCATGCGCAAAAAAGTCATTCCGGTCTCTGAAAACTCTCTCCCTTCTAAAAGCACGGTTTTCAATGTCTTCCAATAACGCAAGAACAGCCATGGTTACTTTTTTCTAATTTAACACACTATTTATAGAACATTGCATCCTGTTTTTAATTTCTCACAGCTTGTGTCTGGCAATTAATTCCTCACACCTTTAATTGATAATTCATATCAAATTGTTCATAAAGCTAATGCTAAGTTCACCACAGGCTTGGACGCGTATGCGTCCCAAACTGCAATACCCCTACATAACCAGCAGGAAAATCACTTGCGTAAAGTCTAGACTTTGCGTAGGGATAAGATAATTTCCACGTCAAAGTAAGATTCTATAAATAAATACTTATATGTGGTTTTCTGCGTAAGTCATACTTTGATTAAGATCAAAATTGATCGTAAGTCCGTTCTATAAATGAGGCCCCTTGACTCAGGATTTGCACGGGAAAAAGAAAGTGCAGACGGACATTCATTTCAGTATGTTTGTGTTAAAATGATTATGTTGAGCTAAAAAAGAGTGTCTATATAAAGTAATAAATAACCCAATTAATGTATGGATTGAGATCCAGTTTGTTGCAGTATTATTGGACCCTACCATCATGATCTGTCCATGTATCTAAACAGGAATTTTAATGCTGGATTAAATGAGTATGTATTATTCCAATAGCATCGATATACATATCTGAAACTCAAAAGTGGCAAAACAAACCAAAATTTAAAGCAATGCGCTTAATTATGTGCTTCCCCTCCTATGTGATGCTGCATTGTGAAATAATACTGGGTAGAAAGTTGCCATTGTGTTGTGAATTGATGAGAAGCCAAGCATTTTCTGATGTAAAACTGTAAGGACACTACAGCTGTGGTTCAGCAAGTGACAGAGTATACCATCCAGACCTGTAAACCTACAGCCGGTAAGTTTACAATATTTGTTCCTCAAGACTTATCAGTCCTATATCAGGCCCTAGATCTGACTGAGCACCAGACCCCTACTCAGTTTGCTTTATTGCTTGAAATGGCACCCATATATACAGCTGAGTGAAGGGATAGTGAAATGTGTTCTATAACAGTGTCGTGATGTGTGTACATCAGACAGACTCCAGCAGGAGGAACCTGACGAAGTAGTCACTGCAGACCAGGGATGTTCCAGCATGTTGCACTGAGGAGAACTCTAAGCTCTCTTCATCATGTGTGCTGCCCCTGGTTGCTTGATATGATATATGATTTACTGTACTTCACCTTTCTAAAATATTAATTGCATGGAAAGCCCTACGCATTTGTTTCTTTACTGTTTCCCAATTATTTTTAGATATGGCAACTTTTCAGATTGGAAACTAATCATCTTTGAATTTGGAAACATATACATGCGCAAGCTATGCTGTGCCTGCTCGTTCCACTGTATTCCTAACATTGGTAGCTTTGCAACTTTATATATATACTGCAGCCTGCTCAACTTGTTGAATCATTGATTGATTGATGAGAGCAATTAAATGTTGCAGCGCTTTCTATTTGTGGCAGTTTCCACACACTGGTCTCAGGTGTGGCCATCACTGCCAGATGAATGGAATTGCTCATGCAGTACTACTACCTCAATACTGTTGATACATAAACTATGTTGTGCTGCTTGTTTCCCAGCATTCCCGTGAGAAGGGATATATATATATATATATATATATATATATATACATTTTTGTATTGTGTATCTAAATGTGTATCTACACTTGTGTCTATAATATTCCCTCATTCTATATCTTGAGCATAACAATTAATTTCATATGTTATCAGAACAATGCATGTGGATGTGATACATTTGAAATTATGGGACGTCATTTAGAAGAAGAGGCATTACCTCACGGTGGAGCTTGTTTTCACCGGTTACAAATCTTTTAGCGTTCCACTGAGCCCACTCTTCGACCACACAGATGACATTATCGGTCAGAAGTGCCATGAAGCAAGAGGTCGCTAAGAGGTAGGGGATCACGGAAACCACTTTAACCAATGAGCTGTTTTTGTCAGGCTTAACTCCAGTAATTTGGCACTGATGGGCAGCTTATGTCTTTTACATAACTGAACTTTTCCATTGCTCTGCATCAAATGCATTAGCTATCCTGACAATTATTTTTAGTAAATGTTTTTTTCAAATGTACCCATATTAAAAAGCTTCTCCAGATACAAACTGGCAACCTTGGAATCTCTAGAACTCAATGTTATAATCAAGATATAAATAGCCTGCCTGTCACCACACCCTGGATACCTCAAGACAACACCCTTTTCTGACCCGACCTTCTTACGCTGAGTTACATCTCATTACATTTATTTGGCAGACGCTTTTATCCAAAGCGATGTACAATAAGTGCATAAACACCTTACACACCTTACACAACTTCATCTAACGTTCTGTACCTTGGCAGGAGTTCAGGTCATAGTGTTCTAGTTCTACGGTTAGTGGAGGCACAGGCTAAGTGTTTCTTGTGGAATGAATATGTTTAACATGATCCAGCCATGTCTTATGGGCCTCAAAATAAAACCGTAACGTCTCTCATGCCAAGCTCTCATAGGGTTACATCTTCGTCAGAACGTTTCAGTCCAAATTCTGTGTATTCCTGCATTGTATCCCAGTGTATTCTACAGCTGCTAATATATTTTCGACCACCTTTCCCCTGATAGAATGACATAATTTCAACATAAAGAGGAGATTGATCGCAGATATTTTTTTTTTTTGAGTGTTGCACTGGGTTAGCTGACAATTCTTTGTTAGATTGTAGTCTTATTCAGTAACTTCAAGTGGAACAAGGAGTAGTAACCTTCGGGAAAGGACCTCAGTTCCAAAAGGGGCCCTCAAAAGATGCCCAGTGATTCTCAGGATGGATGTGTTGATCAGCTGTTTTCATTACATCACGGCACCTCATCAACGTTCCTCTGCTTTAGTTTCAGTGTCAAGCTCCGCATTTTAGCACTCTGCAAATTGGTAGCAGGGATTAATCAGTATTTCATATTGACTTCAATTAAAAATAATCAGTGATTGCTTTCCCCTTTGCTGTCTTTGGTCTGAAGGCACACAAAGGCACACAAGTAAGGATATTGAACAAAGCATAAATTCAGAAAATGTTAGAACCGTGCATGCATTTCATAGCTCTGGAAATTGGTGGAATGTAATGCTAGCCTCGCACATTAATGTAATCTACTGTCCATATGATATTTGCCCCGGAAAAAAGTGAATGACGTGAGCCAACTGGGGGATGAGCATAGAAATAGCTAGGGTGACAAAGTGTGCAACAATGGCTCCCTCTGGTGGTCAGCTGGCATGCATAAACACCTCTCTCCCAATCTTTATAGGGGCTTTATAAATAGTTTTTCCAAATATCTTAATATGCAATATATTTTATTAATGCTTTCAAACATTTGTTTATAAATGTTTACAAAATTTAAACACTTAAGCTGTCTTTATTTATATAATTACATGGCACCTAAAACTGGACAGAGAGCTCCACCTGTGGTCTGTTGAAGGCATTGTAAATCATTAATTAACCTTTGATGTATGCTCAATGCTTTTTGCTGTTAGTCCAAAATCTTATTTGCCTTTTTTGTTGCTTCAGCACAATATCTGAATCCAAATAAAATTCATGTATTCTAAGCTCATCTTTGTCAAGCTGAGCACTTGATAATTTAGACCTACCAAGAAATCAATACCATTTGCCCACATGCAACTCTTTACATATGGCTTTATTAAATTTAATTTGCATAAATCTATGCCCAGTTCTGGAATTTCTTAAAGGTAGTTTATTTTATACATTAAAACTATGTTTAAAGCATGAAGTACAGTTGGGCTTCATGTTCATGTGTAAATAGTTTATGAGTTAGAAGTCAGGCACTTTCTGCCTCTCAGAATTCATGGTGAGTTTCTACTTCCTCTAATACTCCCCACAGTTCTTAAATTGACACTGTTCTGTTACTGTTGCCACAAGCAACCAGCAAAATGCACAGTTGCTAAATGTATGTGCTCACACACATACCCGCACGCACGCATGCATACACATACATACATACATACATACACTACATGGTCAAAAGTATGTGGACACCTGACATCCAACATCTCATCCAATATTATGGGCATTAATATGGAGTTGGTCCACCCTTTGCTGCTATAACAACCTCCACTCTTTTGGAAAGGCTTCATACTAGATGTTGAATTGCTACAGGGATTTGCTTCCTTTCAGCCAGAAGAGCATTAGTGAGGTTGGGCGCTGATTGGGCGATTAGGCCTCGCTCACTGTTGGCTTTCCAATTGATTCCAAACATGTTGGATGGGGTTGAGGTCAGGGCTCTGTGCAGGCCAGTCAAGTTTTTCATACACCAAACCACAGACAAAACCATTTCTATATGGACCTCGCTGTGTGCCCAGGGGCATTGTCATGCAGAAACAGGAAAAGGCTTTCCCCAAACTTTTGGGGAAGCACAGAATTTTCTAGAATGTGATTGAATGCTGTAGCATTAAGATTTGCCTTCACTGGAACTAAGGGGCCGAGCCCAAACCATGAAAAACAGTCCCAGATCAAGGGGTGTCATATAGTTTACATATATACATAAATACAAACATACATGCAACCAAATTGCATATGTATGTAACAAATTTAGTCACAGTCTTGATGTAATTTGAATAGAAATGGACCTTCTGTGCCTGTAAAGGGAAGGACAATATTCATTGCAGTTTTTTCAGCACAAAATGAATGACTTTATTCTGTGTTCACCCTAACTACTCCTAAATTCATTTTTTCCATATTGTTATGTGACTTGACGGCACGTGCATTAGACTTTTCATTATTTGGTGCATTTAAATTCGTTTAAAAATCTTTTTAAACAATCACTGTAAGCATCTCTTTTTAATTACGGAGACATTCTAGTGCCCAAGCATTGTAGAGAGACTGTATAAATATAACATCTCTTCAGTTTTTTGCTTCCTCAGTTTCGCTCAGCTATGACCGAAGCCATTTCCTTGCTAATTTCTGTTCCTCCCCTCTGCTTGGGTCTTAAATAAGTAGGCCGCTTTAACCTGCTAATTTGGAACTACAGTCGGGGTGGGCATTTGCGGTCCTGGAGGGCTGGTGTGTATGCACGCTTTTGCTTTCATCAATTAACCTGGCTAAAAGTGTATGTTAAGTTTGTGTTCTCTGTAACATGTATGTACGTTACGTGGCTGCGTACACCAGCACTGATTCACTCGTAGATTAGATCACAAACATTTCATAACAGTGACGCAAGAGCCGCCCTCTGTCATTCACGCGCTCATCAAGAAACATAGCTCAAATATTAGATGGTGTAAATGTCTGGGCTAATTAAATAATAAAGTCTAGAAGTTGGCATGAAATCCCGTACCAGATGCAGCCCTGCTTGCCCACTTCTGAACTACAGTATTCACGACAGTTAATATCTCATGAAAATGGCTGTGTTTTTTGCCCCCCAAAAAACATCACTTGAGCAGTTTGAGACATCAAGTCATAGACTGTTGGTGAGGTGAGGTGGTATGAGGTCATATGAATATTTCTGTGGAAGTGCAAATCAAACTGTTGCACATTAATTGGTTCTGCACGCATTAGGTGCTGGGGTGAGCTGCATTAATGCCATGTCCTCATCACTTCACTACTGAATTCAGTTCATTTCCAGCGCTCTGCGATCTTCCCAGATTCCACGGAGGAACGATGCTCGGTGGACACAGACAAGAACTAACAGGGGTACTGGCTAATGCGAAGTTGTTGCATTCTCTCTTAGAAGACACAAACTTCCCTTCTTTCTCTCTTTGACACAAACCTCCCTTCCTTGGATGTTAGCTATGCCTTTTGTAGCCCATTTATAATTATTCATTAATTAAATTTTTTATTGCAAACCTAGGTGATGAGAGAGGGAACAGTATAAGGTGCTTGGAAATTCCAGTGTGAAAGATGGTCCTTTATGGAATGGACGTATATTGCAATATATTGTAAACATATGGATGATATTTTTCACAGCAGCAAGTGTAATATACACAGTATCTTCAAGTGGTCATAACTTGTATATTTGCAAATATGTTAGGATGTGTTGCAATATATTGATGGCATATTAATTTCATTAAATATATTCGATTTCTCTAAGCTGTGTTTGTGGTTGCGCCATTGTTAGGGGTTTTAATCCCATTTAAACCTGCTCTTAATGGGGTGGGGCAGGCCAGTCGAAGGTCATTGGTCAGTTCCGGTGGGGTCCAGCTCTCGGTGGGGTGGGGGTAGCCATTAATACATATCTCATCACGATTATATGTGGCCACAGTCAGCCTGTACCAAGGCTGTGTAGTGTAACACTGTCAATTGCATACTGCTTTCAGTTGCCCTGCACTCCTATTTTGCCACATTCTTCTTTCTCTTTGCCCTTTGACTTCCTGTCAGGTGAGCATCACATATACCTGCAGCCCAGCCCCGAGCTCTCACACTATTTGGGCGTTCATGTGTGGCTTTTGCTCTGTTTCTTGGCCCTTTTCTGAGTCTTCGGGACAGTTTTCTGTAAATGTAAAAAGTGCTATATGAATAAAATTGATTTAATTTGATTTGACAGTAACCACGAATCGTGGATGTTCGACAAGATTAAACAATCCTTAATAATTAGATATGAATCCTGTTTACGGAAAATTCTAGAATCCCTCCCTAAACATATTTTTGATGAGAGGCCCCCACCTGGAGCTCATCGTTTTCACCAATGGCCATATCTCCGGTTCATGGAGACCTGCGTTCCGTAACTGAGTTTGACACCCCCGAAGACTGGGGAACAGAGCTAGGTTACAAGATATTTAAAGTCGGCTATTGAAAAGTCATTTAAAAATGAACTGCCAGGGCACATACATTACAAAACGTGACGCTATATTTAGGCTATATGAAATACATTTACCAACCGTAAATTTATATTCGACATCTCTCGTCTTTTGTGGTGTTGTTGCTCAATACCCTGACCAGAAGGAAACTAGAATCCTAGTGCGCATCTGAAATGACCCGTGTCGTTAACTACCATGTGTTTTCGAATTTTGATTAAAATCATAATCAATCTGATCATAAGGCAAATGCAACATCAAATCTGGAAATGGTTATCATTATCTTGCAAAACTCCTCTGGCGTACACGTATAGCCCACGTGCGGTAGAAATGCAATAATTGACAATGTAATCTTTCTGTTTAATCCTTTTTTTAATTTTTTTAATTTAAGACACAATTAATACTATACAGAATTCCTGAAACAGGTCAGCTACATTTAAAAGAAAACAAGAAAGCAGAATTCTCTCTGGAGGTACACTGGTTTCAAAGTGAAACCATTGTCTCACTGGTCTTGCCTGTTTTCCTACGTGCCTACATTCTCATTGTGACCCGGTTGTGATGGGATACGCGAACAAAACTGGAAGTTCCTGTTTCTCAGATTTTTTGTTCATCCGATAATGGAAGAAAGTTAATGTCACCCGCTCTCATTAAACGCCGTCAAAATTTAACCGTACAATCATGATTATTTTTGACAGAAAATGAAAGAATTAACAAGTAGATATATACATCTGAGGAACTGGAACATTTAAACCTCCAAAAAGAGAATTCAACGCGCGGATCGCTACCCCGAGCTCACTGTTTTGCGCCTCGTAAGTACACTGTTGAACTCGATTGAGTTTTTATGGATCAGCTGTACTTAATTGCGCGTAAATGATTTGTCCTTTGTTTCTTTGCACACATAAGTCGCACAAAGTTCAGTTATCAGGTAACATCGTGTCACCACATTATTGCTCTTATATCCTGAGCTGCAAGTTGAAATAGGCTTCTAAAATAAAATGTCTCCGTATCACGTTTTATTCGATGTATAATAACTTAGCATTGTTATTGTGACTATAACTTTGTTGTGTTGTCATGAATAAAGATATGGAGTGTCAGCATACATGCAATAGGTTACTTTTCCAATGTATTGTGAAATGATTCGTAATACATTTATCTCCTTGCTGAGTTCGCAGTAGTGGAAGTAAGGTGCACTGCTGTAGCACATCCAGTAGGCACACCCAAATGGAAGTTGGGACTTTTTTTTTTGTTTGATAAATGTCACTTTTTTCTGGACAAACTCAAGTAAAATGGAAGTGTAATTTCGCATCTGAAGTCTTTTGACTTGGTTTATAACCTTTTAAAAGTGGAAATGAAGAAGTGTTTTGGAATATGTGTGCTGTCCTGGCTGCACGGATACCTGGTATATACAAGTCCTAGGTGTTCCAGATAAGGCCACCTCATAAATTATTAATATAAATATTTAAAATGTATGTCAGTACATGTTGCTTTTTGCAGCTGTTTTAAATTTTTTGAGTACATTGTAAATATTGGAATCTTTTCCACATTTTGTTGTGTCAAGTGCAAGATCTCCCCCACTTCTCTACACAGCATGCCCCACATTTTAAATTGCAGCAATGAGTACATTATATTTTTCAGGCAGTTTCTTGTGCAAAGTGTGATTTTAAAACTAAACTTTTGAGTACAGTGTCTTGATTTGTACAGTAATTAAAACATTTTGTCATTTGTTCAACATGGTACCAGATTGTGCATAAAACAACATTGTCATTAATCAGATAAAAGACAGATGAAACTTCTTAGCCAGCAGTCAAACCCAGTAGACAAGCCCTTATAATAGTTTACTACTGATATCTAGCATGCATCCTGACTATTAATGACTCCCCGTGATTTCCTGTCCAAATTGCTCCGGTAGTTCAGCAAGGTTTCTGTTTGTCCCAGGGTGCACGCACGAGGAGAAATGTGCATGTGACCGTCCACAGTTCAGTAATGATAGGTACAATTATTAAGATTAAAAACTGGCATGTGCTGTCACAATCACCAATAACCGCCATACCGATGATTATGCAAATCCACATTATTTCTGTCATTGCTTTATTTTTATTTTTTACTTGAATGTTGCCTGTTAAAATCAGGTGCATGTGTTATATTGTAGAATGAGGAACAACCCTATTTTTATACAGACAATGGGAACAACTGTGATGACGTCTGTTTCGGTTTATGCATCTTCTCCTACTTCTTGAGCTACACGTTGAACTAAGCGGACTGGCCAGCGCCAGTCCAGTAAGGTGTGCCGGGAGAGTGGGGAAAGAGCGACAGTTTTTAACGTGCGCTAACAGTTTTGAAACTGAAAACAGTTTCTGTTAATCATTTCTTCACGGATACAAGGACAACTATTGTCGATTTTATGAGAGCAGACCACAGATTTACCTGTTTTCCTACAATAGCTAATCAAAACACTCACATTAGTAAGTCAACTTGTTTCGATATTGCGGGGTGACTGACAACCCTCGCTCTCCTTTATTAAGGAATATAGAGTGAGCTCCATAATGTTTGGGACAAAGACATATTTTTGGCTCTATATTTTGGCATACATTTGGCTCTTTACTCCAAAATTTTTTATTTGTAATCAAGCAATTGACATGTGGTTAGGGAAGGCAAGTTTCTCAGCTTTTTAAGGAGTATTTTTATACACTTTGGTTTCTGCATATATAAATTTAAGAACTTTTCATACAAAGCCCTCCATTTCTGCGCACTGTCATGTTTAGGACATATTCAAGTTATGTAAATGAAGGATGTTCATGGACAGTTTGGGAGTTTTTCTTTATTATGGTGAGAATTCTTTGGTCATCACCTGTAGAGGTCTTCATTACCCTACTGGGCCCTATGCAATTACTGAGCTCACTATTGCTCTCCTTCTTGTGTTCCAAACAGTTTGATTTTGGTAGGCATAAGGTTTGGCCTATGTCTTAGACAGTTTTTTTTCTTATTTCTCAGCTTCCTTGACTTTCATTAGCGCAACTCTGGTCCTCATGTTGACAAATGCAAATAACAGACTCCAAAGGCAATCAGAAGCATCGAATGAAGACTAAATACCAAAAGCTGTTATAAGGAAGCAATTGAACACAATTGACTAATCAGAAACACCTGTAGAGCCACTCATCCCAAACATCATAGTGCCCAGAAATGGGGGGACTGTGTATGAAAATGCTGTAATTTCTATATGGTGAAACCACACTATAAAAAAAAAAAACCTTTTAATAAAAGCTGAACATCACCACATTTGAATCCATTGATTACAAATCTAACACTGTGGAGTACAGTGCCAAATCAAGAAAAAAAATGTCTTTGTCCCAAACATTATGGAGCTCACTACGTGCATTTCCACTGTAAACGCTCCATCAGAGTAGGTATTCAGTACTACCAGGAAACATAGTTACTCCTGTTCAGTTCCTGAAACCTCACAAATGGTAAATGGACTGCATTTATAAAGCGCTTTTATCCAAAGCGCTTTACAATTGATGCCTCTCATTCACCAGAGCAGTTAGGGGTTAGGTGTCTTGCTCAAGGACACTTCGACACGCCCAGGGCAGGGTTTGAACCGGCAACCCTCCAACTGCCAGACAATCGGTCTTACCTCCTGAGCTATGTCACCCTGTTCACAAAGTGAACGTTCTTGTTTTGCTTGTATGGAACCTCCAGGAAGATGCCTAACGGTGTAGTAATTGACAATAGTGCATATTTCTTTTTGCTTAATGTTTAAGCCTAAAGCCTAACATTTAGTATTTATTTTTTCTATGATAAAGCTATATTAATTAATTTATTTTTCAAATTAAGAAAGTGTGTGTGTGGATGACACTCTTACTTAGAATTCTGATATCAGCCACAATGCTTGCCTGTTTCTTTAAGAAACATGACCACCCCCACCCCCACCCCCACCCGGAAGACAATACCATTCATTGTGGTCATCCCAGCCAGTTTCACAGCTGAATGCTTTTCAGCTGAATGACTATGAAAGTAGTGCAGTTAGCTGTCCTCAAATACAGGTGCGCTGAGACTATTGTGGAGGTGAAAGAGGGAACTGTGAGGTTGGTTTATATTTTGTGTTTGCTGACTGTGGTAAGATTTTACTGCATTAAATGTGGGAGCCATGCTGATGGCTAGGAGAGCGTTCAGATGCTACAAACAATAATACCAAACACACTTCAGCCCACCTAATAAAAGATGACATAAAGAAGATGCATAAAGAAGGATCCTTACTTGGATTACATCACAAGGACCAAACTGACATAACGAGAGTTGGAGCACTGGCTCAGAAACACAGCACCTTACTGTAGAGGGACCTCTCTGCCCCCACTCTTCTTATCACAAGGAAAACGCTTTACAAAATGGCATCATCCAAGATTCCGGTCCTGATATTGCCAAACTGTCAGAATACTGTATTGATTTAGACCTATGTCTGGGATCGTGGGGGAGGATGGCAGTATGGGAGCAGACCCTGGAGGAGCAAGATGTCTACAGACGTGCTTGCTGTACACTCCCTCTCGCTTTTCAACCACCACCTTTCTCAAAGCTTACGTTCCCCCACCAGTCTCCTGGTTAACTAGCACAGTTGCAGGTGCCTCCGAGGGTGATAAGAAATGGAGATGGTTAAGGATGCATTTCATTCAGCTTTTCAGAGTTTTTAAAGCAGTTATTTGCTGAGTGATGCATTCATATTTGTTTGTATGTTAGAGGCTGTAATTGGATGTCAAAGAGGAAGTGCTCTTTTATACAATGTTTGAGAAGAGGTACAGAATACATGTACCCTCCTCTGTGTGTTTCTACTTGTTACAGCTGTTCACACCAGGGCTTTTGACTGATGCACATAACTGTTTGCAAAGATAACGCCTTTTCTCCTGCTTTGCTATTTATAATTATATGCATACATGATGGGTATGTGTTCTCACCCCTTATATTTAAAATGTAAATGTATTGAAACAATCCAAATGATGAGATTAGGCACCATAAATTGTAAATTATGGCCTTTTGTTTCCAAGTTACAGAAACCATGAACATTATTTATATGTAGCCATTTTGTTTGAAATGGAAGTTTGAAAGGCCTCTAGCACCCACATTTCCCTACTTCCTTCTTTTACATCACTTCCTGTTTCACTGGTTGTGGAGTTGCAGGGGAAAACAGTAGTTTCTCTGTAACTTCTTGTGCAGTCATGAAAACTGCTCTGAATGTCTGGCAAGATTCATTTAGCACAAAAATGCACTCAATATACAAAAACTTTTCACACTGAATTATCAATAGCAAATTTGCTATCATCCCAGTGTTTTCATCAGTGGTCTTCTTGAAATAACTATTTGCTGAAAATGGCAAAAGAAACAATGGCATTAATGGAAACATCTGCATGGGAAAAAACATGAAGTACAAATGAAAATGCAGAGAATGATAAATTAAGGATGTCTCTTGTTTGGTTCCTGTTTCAGAAGTGCTTACTTTAAATAAAAAAAATGAAGGCATTCAGCTGAAACAATAAAATGCAAATAAAGGACGATGAAAACTACACCCCTGGGTACCAATAACAGTCAGATAAGCAATCCCATTGTGCATTGCACCGGTGTGTGTATAAAAGACCACACCATGTTTTAAAGCAGATTTTAAAAAATGAGCATTTTTGAAACAAACTAAATGAGATATTCCCCCTAGGAATCAGCATAACAAACCTTGTGTTGCTTCTCTTTAAGGGGGCAGGATTTACAGTAAAGCATTGTGTGGAGGATAGTATTTGTGTTGCTTTGGTTGTCGATCTTGACTCTAGGGGCTGTGAAAATGAGCGATTCGTATGAAGGCTGTGTCCGTGTTTTTGCAGCCTGGGCCTGATGGAGGAGGCATACGAGGAGCTGTACCGGGAGTTCCTGAGGCTGCGATCGCTGTGTCTGAAGCAGGCCGCCCTACTCCGCCACCTCACCCAGGCGCTGGCGCAGCAGAAAGGTCATTTCCTGCTTTACGCAACCGCTCCATCCAAGGGGGGGGATGAATCATCATCATCATCATTGCTAATTAACATGTGTGTTCTCTAGATTTCAGCAAGTTTGTGTGACCCTATAACCACATATAATGTATATTATTTGCGCCTGCAGTTAAAATATACAAATAAAAAATATCTGAAAATGATTTTGGACGGCTCGCATCACAGGACGCCAGTTCCTTGTGTCTGATCTGACCTGTGGTTACACTTGGTTATTTATTGCATGTTCTTTGAGGCACATTCAAATGTACTTGCCATGCTAAGAAGTGGGAGGGGTGTTGGATTGCAATGCAGGATGTCTTGCCTTGTGTAATAGTTTACACAGGTCATATTGTTTACACTCCATATATTGGCTATTATATATTTTAGTTTATGTTGTTACATTTTTGGATAAAAAAAATTAATTAGGTGGTGTCAGGAGCATGTTATGTCTGTCAGACAGGAATCATTATGCAAGCAGCTAAATGAAATGATTAAATGATATAAAAACGCATTTGTTCCTGTGGCTGTCCTGAACATCAATACAGTACACATTTTAAGTTCTTATCTATCTCCAGCAGCGGCCGCTGCTCCTAATGCAGACCCCAGGGGACCTGGTGCTGTCCCCATCCTGTGTACGGAGGACAAACGGGGCTCCACCACTGAAGACTGGGCTCAGGCCATGGCAAGATTACTGCCCTCTGCTGGTCAGACGAGAGCCAGCACTGCTGCTGCAGGAGACGGCCGTGCAGCTGATGTCATCGCTGGGGGAATGGACAGGTTGCAGCTCGGGTCTGCAGAGGAGTGCAGAGGAACAGAGACCCACAGAGCGGCCACCATGGGCCCCTCGGTTTCTCCAGGTTTGAACAGAGAGCCGGCACCCCCCGATGGCCCAGGGGACGCACTGCAGCCAGAACAGCAATTGAGGGAGTTGTTCTACAAAGCAGTGGGAGGCATAAACGGTTTTGATGCTGGCGATGGGACAACGCAAAGAAGAAAGGTAATGTGCATGATTTTGAACGTCTAAATAACTACTGTGGATTTGTGAGAATGTCTTAAAGTTCCCAGGTCTTCTACTTGTTTTCTGTTTCTTATTATTTGGACCGTTGTAAATTTTTCTTTCCTTCCCTCTTTTTTCCCGCCGTCATTCACAATCCCAAATTTTTTGGACCTCCCTTATCATCTATGCCCGCCTCCCACCTCCACTCCCCTATGTGCCCCTCCCACCGCGCCTGCTGGATTGGCTCTCCCCACTCAGCCGCTGTGGATGTTCAGCTCTTTCCTGGACAGTGAGATGTTGAGTCAGGGTGGGGGGCTGATGATGTCAGAGGTGGCGCTGCATTCCCAGGTGTGCGAGTTCTGCCACGCCGTCTTTCCGGGGAACACCACTACACGGGGCGATTTCCTGCGCCACCTGACCGCGCACATCATCTGACAAGGTGCCTCCGCAGGACCACAGCGAGGAACCTCCCCTCTCCAGACCGAACCCCCCCTCTCCAAATGGAACCCCAGACACAAGTCTCAGGCCAAGTGTTATAACTCATGAAGATTTCTTTTCTGTACATATCACATAATGAACATGTGTGTGTATTCAAATTCAAAACATTGGTCCTAGCATACCAGGCAGTCAAGGGATCAGCCCCAGCATACCTCCACAAGATCTTCAAACCCTACATGCCAGCCAGACCCCTCCGTTCCGCTACCTCAGGACGCCTGGCACCTCCCCCTCTTCGCACTTGCGCTTCCCGGTCACGTCTTCTGTCTGTTCTGGCTCCACGATGGTGGAATGACCTTCCCGTGGAGGTCAGAACAGCTGAGACCCTGACCAACTTCAAGCAATGACTGAAGCCTACCTCTTCAGGCTGCATCTCTCCCCATCCCTCCCTACCCCCCTGTAGTCCCTAATTGACTATGTTAGCTTAGGGTTGTAGCTAGGTAAGCTGTTTATCTTAGTTGACTTAGTTATTGCACTCGTGCCTACTCAATTATTGCTTGTATTATTTGCATAGACTGTTTTGTTGCTGCTTTTGTTTGTGTTAATCAGATTAACCTACAGGGTCCAAGTTAAACTACGCAGTCGTTCCCTGCACTTGGTACTGTACTTCCCTCTAGGGTTTTCAACACACTTGTTCCTGGTTATGGTTATACACTTTGTTGTACGTCGCTCTGAATAAGAGCGTCTGCCAAATGCCTGTAATGTAATGTGTATTGCGGTAAATGGTTTTTTAACATATTGTATTTTTCAATCTACCAATATCTTTATTATGACATAAAAATATATAATAAGAAATTAAATACATTTCTTCCAGTTTGATAATAGCCGTGATCTATTTGTACTGTGTATTTGCCCACCTGTGTATATGAAGGCATATGAGTCTGGAGGGGAGTGCCTGTGTCGGACGTCACAAAAAGGATCTAGTGATACAAACATCCATTCCATATTGAGAATAACAGAGAGAAGAATTCTGTGATAAAATACTGTATTTAAAAAAGAGACACCATCCATCCTTTGATTATTCATAAAATGTCTTAAGAACCATCAGGGAACAAGTTTTGTGGAAAGAAGTGCAGCCACTGGTAACCAAATTACAGTTCTGATTAGGTTGAATCAAACTCATATTTCATCGTTTGATTTATTTATACATAATGCTTAAGAATGGGGATAATGTGCATAGAAGGGGGTGTCTGTAAGGACGGCAATGTGAACAGATCTGTTCTCTCACAACTGCACTTGATTATTTTAGACTGTAACATTTAATGCAACACAGTTATTCAGACGGTACCAGACACCTGATGAGCTTGACAGACAACTGGCAACAAAAAAAAACCAACTAAGAATAACATAATGCTCAATTTAGCATAAGAGAAGCGGACTAGTCTGAAGAGGATAGCAGTCTACGTGTGCTTGAGATACAGAGGATTTCAGCCTATAGGTAAATGGTAAAATGGTGCTTTACAGTTGATGCTTCTCATTCACCAGAGCAGTTAGGGGTTAGGTGTCTTGCTCAAGGACACTTCGACACGCCCAGGGCGGGGATCGAACGGGGATCGAACCGGCAACCCTTCGATTGCCAGACAACCGCTCTTACCTCCTGAGCTATGTCGGACACATTACTCCTCTGCTTTCCAAATACAAACTATTTGTTCTTAAATTTTTATATTTTATGGTACAACAAAGGGAAAATGAAAAAAATGAAAAATCACTATCCTTTAAAAACAGTTAAATCTAAATAAATGTTCTGATGTGCATTCTCAGTCGCTGGGTGCTTCGCCCCAATCACATGACCTGATAGCCACTGCGAATGCTCTTCATAAGAATGCAGGCAAACACGATCCCCAGCACCTGAAACAAGGAAGTGATGTCAGGACATTGTACGCAGTCCTGTACGAAGCAAAAGGCGCTGTTCTGTAAATGTGTCGTAAAAAGGGTAGACAAATAGCAAAAGGCTAAATGCTACAGCACGTTGTAACGGTGTCTTTAATTGAGAAGTTAACTTTAACAGGTAGGTGACCTGGAAGAAAGCATACACGTACCTGCAAGAAAGCAATCACTACAGCGGCTACTATGACCAGCTGCACATTCTTCCTCAGGGAGTCTTTGACAAGAGAGAGGCATCCCTGGGACACAAACACAAAAGTGAGCAAGTCAGCCTCAGTCACTGCTGTGACTTTCATGCACAGCTAAAGTCAGCCACAGTCACTGCTATGGATTACACACTCAGTCATCCTCAGTCAGTGCTATGGATTACACACTCAGTCATCCTCAGTCACTGCTGTGACGTACATGCACAGCTAAAGTCAGCCTCAGGCACTGCTATGGATTACACACTCAGTCATCCTCAGTCACTGCTGTGACGTACATGCACAGCTAAAGTCAGCCTCAGTCACTGCTACGGCTTTCTCAGTCAGCCTCAGTCACTGCTATGGCTTTCACACTCAGTCAGCCGCAGTCACTGCTATGGCTTTCACCCAGGCCTCAATCACAAAGTCTCTGCCTCAGTCATAAGCTCCAGTGTAATCATGTATGCTTATAAATGTTGCAGAGTGAGTGAGCCCTGCCTTTTGGTACACTTTGTCAGCATCCTGCATGGCTTCTTTTCCACAGTCCAGGGTCTGTTTGATACAGCACGAGTCGGGAACAGACTTTCCATCTGGCCTGAAGCTCGTCCAATCAGCAGAAGAATTCACCCCGCAGCACTTCAGCTGCAGAGAGAAGACAGAGAAGCCAAAGTTGACACCAGAGAGCCAGGCGCAATGTCAGAGTAAATGGTACATTTCTAAAAAGCAAAACTGTTTAAGCAGAGGTAAATGTTAGATAAGACATTAGACACACATGATGTACAACAAGCCACTTAAGAGAAACAGTTAATACAAAAAAGTTGTCAAAATAATGACAGTTCAACAGATTAACTACTTCCATAGTCACCATACAGCTGGAACAAGGCTTGGATTTTCTGTTAGCCACTTCAAGAAACCATCAGGAAATACAGTAATTGTCATGTAAGATACTTGCTGTTCATAAACAGCCAGTCTGGTTCCAGCTCTATAGTGGTACAGTGGCTACAGTATATCTACCTCTTATTGGAAACTTATTGGTTACTAGCCTGTTGGCTAAAGAAGTTATTAGCTACTGCTACATATGCAACTAGGTGCAACCCAATGTTCACAGTGCACTCAAAGAAATCTGTAGCGTCAACATTAGATAAATCCAAATTTATGTTATTTGAATGGAATCAAATTTAACTTGGCTTTCCAATCTCAAAAGCTAACTATATTTTGGTATCTGTAGCTAACATTAGCCATGTAAATCACACCTGGTAGGTAGGCTACGTAGCTAGTTAGTTAGTTAGTTGGCTCAACCTACCTAGATATTTCCCAGGCTATTATCCTGTCCTAATTGCTTCACAAGGTTTGTAAGTGTATCCACCTAGCTAACAAAGATTAGCTACAGCAAACATTAGCTATCTAACAACTGCCAGCTAGGTAGCCTTTTTAGCTACCTTTATAGTCGATATATTTGGGTAGCTATAACTAATGTTAGCTATGTAAATCACCACTGGTAACTATGTAGCTAGCTAGCTAGCTAGCAAACATTAGTTATCAAGTGTAATTCACAACTGTTAGCTAGCAAGTTAGCCAATGTACCAATAAAGATAGTTTTTCGCCTGCGTACCCATGTTTCAAAGTACACAATTAAGTTCATTACACGTTAAGTCTTTGGTGAATGGCAACGAAACTGGAGCAGACTGTGCAGTAACACTGGTCTGGTTCCAGTTGTAGATTTGGAAAGGAGTATAACGAGCCAGTCAGGCTCAAGCTCTACAGTTGGAAAGGAGTATAACGACCCAGACCGGTTCCATATTTCATGCTTACGTCCTTCTGCATTTCGTCCACAGCTTTCTTGAATTCTGCAGAACTGTTGGTGTACTTGCTAACCATATCTTTGAGATCGGAATCCACAATTTCATTTAGCTGTAAGGAAAGAGAAGGAAAAGAAAACTATATATTCATATCTTGCCACAAAATGGTATGCATATTACATATTATGTAGATATTACAAGAAGATATTCAGTAATATTCAGAACTTACTTTGCCCCGATAGATATAACCAGCGATGGCAGCGCCGATCTGAATGAGGACAATGAAACTGAGGAGGACAGAGAACTGGACATAGAAGAAGAGAGAACAATAAGCAATATTAAAACGCTGAAAGCCAGACAGAACCAGCTGGGGTGGTGTATTGGTAAGAAAGTGCCTGGTACCTATAAGAAAATTGAAACTACACTTTGTAACCTCACCTTATATGGAATGTACTCCAGATATGTTCTCATGTCAGTTTTCTTTTATGTCAGTTTTATTTTAGTCAACCATAATCATCTGATATGAACAACACAACAAGTCAGAGTTACTTTTATGATCGTTTATGAAGGGGCAAAGGTGATCACACTGGAGATAATAAAATTAGCCAGCAGCTAAAAGCTGCCATGTGCAATTTTTAATACGTTAAAAATACACCCAAGAAGATGGAAATGGGGCCTGCTGGATGGTTCTTATTCTGGAGCGTGGATGAGCCCCACAGTTCTTGCAAGGTGCTGCGTGATAATAAGGCATGCTCGGCATTGCTTCAGAGGCGAGCACGAATGTCTGCACTGTACCAAATGGAGAGCAGAGGATCCAGAAATGAGTGTGGATATAAGTGCAAGGGCATTCCAAATTGGGAGAGAGGAGAAGGACAAAACAAGACCAGGAAACCTAGTATATGGCTGGACCTAAAACACGTGATCCGGCCGACCAATAGTGTAACTTCATAACTTGGCCGACCAATGGTGTAACTTCCTCACTCAGTCAGTCACAGACATTCGCGTTTGTAGGGCTGGCCCCGCTGCTGTGGTCCAGCCAAAAAGACAACAAGATATAAAACTGAAAATGGGAACATTCAATTAAACATTAATGTGACGAAATCAATGATAAATGGCAAACAGACCGCAACAAACAAAGAAACGGAAGCTGTCCAGTTACGGGGTTTAAAAAAAAACAATGTGCGTATCTGCTGTCACACAGTGAGGAACCAATAAGGCTGCCAAATGTTGTGGTTAGCTGGCGAACTCAACTACATACTGCAATGTCCCCAGAAAGTGATCACAGTTGAAGAGTTTAAAAACAAAAAACTACTGTCTTTTATTCCTCTAATTAAAAACTAGGGTGCGCCACATGTCGTGAGAATTACAATTTATACGCACAAAGTTGCATATAATTACCAGGCAGTATTAACTAAATCAAACTATCCATATTTAAACCTATCAAACTGGCACATTCAAGCTCAACACTGCTTACATACAAAGAGAAATTAACTTAATGGTTAATTGTATCCCTGGACTTTCAGGGTGTGAAGACCTAAATCCTAAAGAAACTTATGAAAAAAGGAAGAGACATGAGGGAAAAGTCCATAGAAATCAGTATATAACAGTTGCGGTTTTAAAAAAAGCCCTCATCACAAGACAATTTGAAAAGACTGGTAATGGAGCATGCATGCGTGAATGCGCTGTTACCGTGGTGATCATCCAGTGGCTCTCCCTAAAGGCCCCACAGCACCCGAAGAAGGCGATGAAGAAGACGATCGCGCCCACCACGATGACGACCAGGGGTACGGCTGAGATGGATTCCTTCTCAATCGCAAGGGTGTTATTCAAGGCCAGCTGAGCTAGGACGCCCAGTATAATCAGGGCCAGGCCACATATCTGTGCAGTGAGAGGGAGGGAGAGAGGGGACATTAATGGCATAAACAATCATTTATTAAAACTATATTATGTTTTTTTAAAAATCACAAAAGCAGTTATAGATAAATCTCTCATGCAGGCAAGCATGAGTACGTTTAGAGCCATATTACAAGTAGGGGGAAATGTCATACCATAAGCAGGCAACATAAATGTATTGCTACATATGCTAGCCACTGAATTGCCCATCCATGCAAATGCATTCTTACCCTTTGTGTGTGTGTGTGTATGCACACAAGTGTGTGCGTGTGTGTGTAGTACAAGTAAACCACCCCAAGGAAAATACTTGTTAATAAACTGGCACTAAAATCACACCAGAAATGCTATCGATACTCAAATGAAATCAGAAAAGAGTTGGAAGACAGAATTTCCTTATTACATCAGATACAGCAAGACAAGCTCATCGAATCGTTTGTGTCCCTTGGCCTTGCACCAGCCACCACTGCCCTGTGCAGAGACACTGCCCCGACCCTGGCTAGGGAACCCCCTGTTCCAGCTAGACGTCAAGCCAAAAATCCCAGTCAGCTCCACTCTGCAACAGCTGGCACCTTGGACTGTATGCTGGATGTTGTAAAAGGTGATGGGAGGCACTCCTTTCACCCCCCTCCAACCCAAGACATTCAACTGGCAAACAGATTTGTCATCCTGGATCGGGAACATAAAGTGCGTTTGTGCCTTTTGCAGTGAGCTAACTGAGTAAATTGATCCTGCTGAAGTCATGTACTATTAGTCTACATTTACACCACCTGGTAAGCAGAACTAGTAATACTAAAACTTGATTTCTCGGGTTGGCATAGGCTACTTCTCTCTTTACTCCACTTTCCCATTAAGGCCCCATTAAACTGAAATTGAAGCCTGAATTGAAGCCTGCTTTTCTGACCACAGCCAGATAGCTTTCAATATGATGCTGCCTTGTCATAACCGTAGTATCCCCTAGTACCCCAGCCCACTACTCTTGGTATATAAACTCCCCAACTACTGCCCAGTCCTCAGATGCCTACTTAAAGGAGTACCATGGTGGTTGAACGTGACACTTCCCAGTTGTCTTTAGGCAACAACAAAACGAATGTGCATATTTTTTTTATTCTTCAGTCATTTCAATGTACTTTAAATCGTATTTTTCTAAGCCTTAATTTCCCACTATAAAAATTCACCCGAACCGTCTGGGCGTGGTAATGAGAACTGTCAGTTAGCTATGATTGACAGACCGTGCCCCGTTACCATAGCTACCCCCATGATACGCTCTCTTTGGGAGACTGAATTTTCACAAGCTAGCTAGCTTAGTAGTATATCAAGTATCAATAGATAGCTAAGGTAAGGACGTTGACTTATATCCAATTATAATTTTGCTATCTAGCTAGCCAAGTTAAGATAAAAGCACAACTATAACGTCCTTATAAAAGCAAACTAGCAAGCTAACGTTATCGATAACATTGCCTTATGAAAGCAAACCTCCTAGCTAGCTAACGTTAGCTAGCTAGCTAAATGAATATAACCAGAAATAATCTAAAGGCACTCTAATTTAAGTGAACCTAACGTTAGTCAAATATTTGCATTGTCTGAACAGCAGGACGGTGTGTCCTGTCAGATTTCTTTACGGGGCGTGGAAATGGGAGTGGTTACTGTATTCATGACGTAGCAAAATGACAACTTTCTCAACCGGTTGAAAATAGGACGATGGATTTAAAATGCATATTTCTCAAAAAATACAGAACGGACATATTTAATACTTTGCTCATTGTGTTTCTTCAATGCCTCTTGTGCAAATAGCACATAAAACCGAGAAAGTGTGAAAATCGCCATGGTACTCCTTTAAAGGCCCCATTGCCCCTATTAAAGTGAAATGGCTCAAACACAAAACCCGGCTACGCTTAGTGAAACCACCTGGGCCCTAAGGCAAGAATGCAGGAAAGCAAAGCGGAAATGGAATGAAGATCAACTGAACATTTTTAAAGATAGTCTGGCCACTTTTCAAGAAGAAAGCAAGAGCAAATATTTCAGACATAATTTCCAAAAACTTCCATAAACCTAGTTCTCTTCAGCACAATCAATTATATACCCTTTCTGCCATGGTGTTGATGTCTCCACTGAATCATGTTAAGATTTTCTGAATTGTTTTGTAAATAAAGTTTAGAACATTAGATCTAACATCACTTCCTCACTTTCTGACTCTTCATATGTGGCAAGCTCCACAGTCTTGAACAAGTTTGAACCAGTTTTTCTCTCCTCCTTATCGAATCTTCTATCGCACATGAATCTTATAGCCTCTCCACTTGACGTCATCCCTTCTCGTCATGGTAAAGAGTCATTTCATGTGGTTGGTACCAGCATTCTCTCTATTATTAACACCTATTTAGCCACTGGTAGTACCCCACACAGTTGTTCCACACCATCTTAACACTTAGTAACTTTCATCCCTTCTCTAAGCTGTCTTTCCTTTCCAAAATCCTGGAAAAATGAATCCTTTCCAAATTTCTGTCTTTCTTGAACAATTATGACATTCTCAGAATGTTCTAGTCTGGTTTCAGACCCCTTCATTACACAGAGTCTGCCCTCCAGAAAGTGACAAATGACCTGCTACTTGCCATCGATGCTGGTAATTCTGCCATTTTAATCCTATTAGATCGAAGTGAGGCCTTCGACACTGTTGACCACAAAACACTCATCAAACTTCTTGAGTATACGATTGGCTTTCAGGGTACAGCATTAAATTGGGTTACTTCCTACCTCAGGCATAGTAGTTTTTCAGTGAACATCAGTAATCATTTCTGTTCTACTGCCTCCATCCTGTGGAGTCCCTCAAGGGTCCATCTTAGGGTCTATTCTCTTTTCTATATATACAGTATACTCCCTCTGGGACATATCATCTGTAAGTACAATATTTCTTTTCATTGCTATGTGGATGATGCCTAAATCTACCAATGATCTGTGCTCCCTGCAGAGCCTAAATGACTGTCTGATGGAGGTTAAGAGCCGACAACTAAATGACTCCAAATCCAAAATGCTTTTATTTGGCCCACCTAAATACTTTAACAGCCTCCGTCAATATTTCGGTAATTCATTAGTTAAATCACATGCTAGAAATTTAGGGGTTATCTTTCATTTGGATCTTTCATTTGGATCTCCGATTTGATAGGCAGATCTCATCCAGCTTAGAGCAATCACCAAGGTCAAATTGTTTCTCCTTCCACAATTTAGAGAGTCATCCATGCTTTCATCTCTTCTCAGCTAGATTATTATAACTCTCTCTATGCTGGTATCAATCTTGTCACACTTACAGCTAGTGCAAAAATGCTGCTGCTAGATTACTTACTGGCACTAAGAAGTGGGTCCACATCATTCCCATCTTAGCATCTTTGCACTGGCTTCCAGAAAATTTTAGAATTAATTTTCAGGTTTTGCTTTTATTTTAAAAGGCTCCCTTTTTATCATTGACCCACTCTGCCCTTATGCCACTCCTAGGGCACTGAGCTGCCCACCCAGTTGCTTCTGGCTGTTCCACGGTCCCGGCCAAAGCTCGAGGGCACCCATGCTTTTGCAGTCCTAGCTTCAATACTGTGGAACAGCCTACCACTCAACATCAGATCTGCCCTTTCCATCTCTGTTTTTAAATCAAGACTTGAAACACACCTCTCTGCCCTAGCATTTCCAAGTGCTTAAACATTTTTATGTTAAGATTTTCCTTTTTTGTACTGTGTGTGCTCATGTAATGCACATTTATTTTGTATTAATGTATTCTGTGCAGTACATCAGTTCAACAATTGTTTCAAATGTGCTTTATACATAAAATTTTGTTACTTCCTATTACAGGAGCTAACCAATAACCTCTGTTGAGGTGGAACACTGATGCCACCCAGCCAAAGGGTGATCGCTCAGCGTCCTTAAATTACACATTTAAGGGATTGTCCTGTGAGCCTGGTGCAATACAGTACAGCTCATTAAATGTGTCATGTCTTGTGGTACAACATAATGAACGTGACGGCATGTAAACTGTGATAAACCATGTCTTGAAACAAGTAGCAAAACCTGGCACAGTGTGTTTTGGATTTTTGGTAGTGTAACAGTTGAAATGGTTTTTGTTCTTCAGTATTTCAAAAGTGTAAAGTGTTGTCTTTTTTGGGTCGTAATAGTGTAAAGTGATTTGAATCCTCAGGTTACAATGGTGAAAAATGTTTAGGTTTTTTTTACAGGTTATAATGACCTAAAGTTTTTTGATTCCTTATTGTATAACAATGCAAAGTGTTTTGAGTAATCAGGTTATAATAATGCAAAGTGTTTAGCTTGTTCTGTGTTATAAATTGGTCCGTTGGTTGTTTATAGTAGAGCACAGTGATGACTCAGAAGATTCTCATAACTTTTGCCAAAGAACTGTATTCTAGTTCCTCAGCAGTCGAACTACAAATTCAGAATTAGATAGTTTTACAAAACCGTCTAACGAGTTCATAAACAATGAGTTTTTATTAGAAAGGAGTACATGACAGAAAAGGTCCAGAAACAATTATTTTTCCCCCACCTTGTGAATCCATGCCAACCCTAATGTACCTGTACATCCCCTCCCAACCAACCCTCTACCCTGAAAAACATTCCAAACATGCCTTTGAGAATGAAGCTCCTCCCCTCACTCCTACAAAGCCAGGAATGGGGAACTTCCTAAAAGCTCTTACTTTGGTTTCAGGTTTGTTTGAAGGCCAATGACACACAGGTCCAAACTCAGACCGAGTTACGTTTAATCAGCCACACGGTCAAGAAATGTACTTCACAAGCCGAACACCACAAGCCCAGTGACTGAGGAATGTGCTTGTTCACAGTCAAAAATAGGCGATGGATTACTTTAGCCTGAATGCATTTACATGCAGTTCTTTTTTTTTCATTTTTTTAGTTTTTTTTTTACCAACGCCCTTTAGTTATGGTTTCCTGAGTCCAAACCACAGAAGTTGCTGCACATGCCTTCCGCACAGCTCAGACTCTGGCGTGGAGTGTTCGAGCCGGAGTACTCCAGACCATGTGTACAGGCTCATCACTGCCACGAGTCACTTTCATCACACTAGACTACATCAATCGCACCAGATAGCTGGTTCAGATGCAGACCTGTCAATAGTCCAAGTGAGAGGATCTGGCATTCATGGGCAATGGCTATATTTCACTGTCAGGATACGTTTCAACACCGTTATCAATGCTAGTCTAGCTTCTAAACGGAACTGCGATTCCCAGCGCCCATTTATAAGTGGTCAATGAACTGTGTACGTGTGTATAACTATTCTGTTCAGTAAGAATTCGCTCTGTCACTTTAATAGCAGACTGCAATCCTTTGTTTTTCTCCAGTAGTGGTATTTCACAGTTCCTTTCTGCACTTCCACAATTCACTTCTGGAGGTAGGTGATTACAGCCCTGCTGACCCTTACACACACTGTGCTTCTATGGAAGCAGAACACAGAGGAAGTGAAATGTGTAACCACGGACATGGGTGGTGTCGTAAACCAATATAGTATTGAGTGTCAGTGTCTGACAAACACCAGGTCTGACCACCCATACAACATGACACACGCACACACGAGGAGCACACAGTCCACCATTTTGGTGCTTGGAATGGAATGGAATAAGATTTTAATGTGTCCTCCTGCCCTGCTAGTGTAGCTGGTGCAGTTTGCCCCAGTATATTACTCTTCTGATACCCCTTTCAACTCACAATGTCAGATGTAGGACAAATATCCTAAGGGTTTTGCCCCCCATTGTTTCAGGCAGGATTTCTATCGCTGAACAAACAATCACAACGAGCTCCTCAGGAGAGAGAGAGAGTGTGTGCGTGCATGCGTGTGTGTGTTTGCATACTGTATGTATGTGTGTGTGTGTGTGTGCATGTGTTTGGGGGGGGGGGGGGGGTTGGTTCTTTGAAATGGCTTTGAAATACATGACTGACTTACCCAGAAGAGGAAGTTGAAAAAGAACAGTAGGTATTTAATGCACTTAGCCCCTCCTTCAACTGCCATTATGGTTCCTGGTTGAGCCCCTGGGTAATGGTAAAAGAGAGGAACATTTTGAAGTTAGACTTCACATGTTCATAAAAGTGTACAGTAGATAAAACCCACAACCTCATGCTGTAAAATGGCTACTTATGGGAATACTCCAACTTGAGCAAAAGTTATGGACTTTAATTGGTTTATAGCACATTTTAGAGACACATATTCTGGCCTGAGACAAGCTAAAAAAATTCTAAGCTCACCCCCACCCGTCAGAACAAATTTTAAGTTTAACTTCTTTTACAATACTGGTGTGTGATGAGCGGTTAATTTACTCAAAGCCTGAGACACACCGTGTAAGTTGCTATCATCCTATCCTTCACAAACATACATATTATAGCCTATACCGACATAACAGGAGGATTGTATTAATATTCACACATTTGAAATTAATTTCAGTTCAGTCATTTTTTCTCATGAATTCAAACATGAACAAGATATATGCCACTTCTAAGCCTCCTTGCAAATGACAAATGATAGACTTGGCAAAGTGGAGCTCGGTGCACAGTAAATCAAATAAAGTCAGGAGATGCACATAAAACCCCGACATCTCTACTAAATTACAACTTCTAATTCTAGACTGCTACTCCTGCATATGTCAGTCTTAGAGTTTAAAGATTGTAGCCAGTGATATGTTAGCTACTTGGCTTGCGGTTGAAGTCAACGTGCTAGTGGAACATAACACTGTGGTAAAAGACAGGAGGCAGACACTGCCCACGTGTAAAAACAGTGTACTAAGCATACTTGATATAAACTTTAATTATACTTCAAGTATTCTCATGTATAAAATAGTATACTTCAGGTATACTTCCGTATGATATTTTTTTTCACACAGGAGTAAACCCAGTTTTACTGTCAAAACTGCCACCACGACTGAACCAAATGTTTTCACTGCTTCCTGTCTTCATTTTATAAATACACCGGAACATTAAATCAATAGCACTGGGCACTTACACTCTGCCGTCGTCTGGAAAGATGATCCCAACACGGTGTTTAGTAGTGCAAGTGGTGGACAGGCAATTGCAGCATTGCTTACAATGCAGAAACTGGACTCCCAACTGCTACAGCTCTTAAATGGCCGAGCCTGCTCTTTTCTCAGCACAATGATGCAGCAGATTGCTTGCATGTGATTACAATGGACCAAAGTGCAAATCAGATTCTGACTATCTTGAATGATTTACATTTTGAAGTCAGAGATTTCACAAACATATAGGATGATGAATAGATATACTCTACAGCCAAAGATGGGTTGGTTAAATATCACCACCTCCCAGCTATTCTGTCATCTGTCATATACACCGATCAGCCACAACATTAAAACCACCTGCATTTTTCTGCTTTTTTCTCATTTAATATGTTATTTTCTCCGTTTGTAATCAAACAATTCACACGTGGTCAAAGCGCAGACTCACAGCTTTTATTAAAGGGTATTCTTATACATTTTGGTTTCACCATGTAGTCCCCCATTTCAGTGTTTTAGACAAGTTAACATAAT
Organism: Anguilla rostrata; assembly: GCF_018555375.3. Classification (NCBI taxonomy): domain Eukaryota; kingdom Metazoa; phylum Chordata; class Actinopteri; order Anguilliformes; family Anguillidae; genus Anguilla; species Anguilla rostrata. The sequence goes on along the minus strand of NC_057945.1, from coordinate 11,548,700 downwards.
GGAAAATAAAAGAGTCATGGTTTGTATTTGGTTGCATATCCTTTGCATGCCATGACTTCCTGATGTCTGTGACCTATCATCATCATCAGAGTCTGGAAATCGTATTGTCAGGTGGTCCTACAAGCAATACAAAAACTCTTTGCATTTGAATGGATTTCTATGGGAATTGGGGGGTGGGACTAGATTCAGCTGTAAATAATGCTTATACTGTATGGAACACATTTGTTGGCTAAATGGCTTTAGGTCATCAAGGGTCAAAGGTATCAATTGAGCTTCAAACCACCGTGCTGCTGCCAGATATGCAGTAGATACTACAAGCATTGTTTCTCGTAATTAATTTTCCCAACTAATCAGGAAAAACAATGCTTGTAGTATCTACAGAAAAAAGCAGAAAAACGCAGGTGGTTTTAATGTTATGGCTGATCAGTGTATGTTATTAGAAGACAAAAGATCAAACTGAAGCAGGACCAGTACCAAGGGCCTTCACTGGTTGCAAAACACTGACGTTTGTCAAGTATATGCTGGTGTTCTGACAATGTCGGCAGTGCAAAAAATGTACTGTATTTGCATTTATTTTCATTACTAAAATGCTTTTGTTAATTCATTTAATCTTGGACTAGACCATGTGATCAGCGCCACAGCTGTAACGGCTGAGTGGTCAGTGCTGTAGTTTGTTATGGCTTTGATACCTGTGCTGATACCAGTTTCAGTGCACATACACGCATATGTAGGCACGAACGCGTGTAAGTACACACCCAACACAATGCACGCACACACACGTACGCATGCACATACATATATGCACACACACACGCACAGGCTGAAGGACAAAGCTCAGGGAGACTACACAGTTAGAGCAGTGAACAGAAACCATACCGCCGCACAATCACTTTGTTCCAAAGTGCAGAACAAATATTTCATTCTTGTTCTTTATGACCTGAGAACCTAATAAATTTCCTAACTGATCAGAACAAAATAAAGCAAAGGTAACACCAATGATAATAGTTATGCATAGTATTTATAAGCAACACATCTATGGAGCCTTCGACTACTCAGGAATAAAATATAGAATAAAATTTGTAGGCTATGTGAAATATAATGAAATCTAAAATAGAAGAAAACATTTTCATTTCCACAAATGCAACTACCCTAATGTGGTCATTTTAATAATTTGTCAAAAATACAGGTTATCAATCAGACGTATTAAGTGGTAGACTGTGGGTTTAGGGTTTAATGCTGTAGTTTGAATGCAACTATTTTAAAATGTGGCTATTCCACAATGTTGGACTTTAACATGATTGTACAATGCTACATTAGGCCGCGGTACGGAAATAATAATAATAATAATAGGCCCCCATGCACTAAGGTACCAGTATGGTTGATACGATGTTAAAACCGTGGAACGCTGACGAACTTGTTGGACCTTGGACCACGTGATTACAAGTAGCATCACGAGATGAAAACATTTTTTTTTTTTAACAGAATAAAAAACTTCCCCTCGAATGTCTCGAACTCGGCCGGCGCGGGGGGTGGGGGGAGGACGTTGACGTGATAAAGTCCCCATTCATGGTGTCATGTGGTTAACCACTCCGTTAATTGAAACTTGAAAGAGATCTGAACGGGAACCATACACATATATGTACCCAATATATGCTTTGTCGTGTTTAATTAGCTAGTAAGCGAGCATTCAAAAGCATATGCCACTGAACATTACACAAAAACTTTACCAACGCGAAAAAGGGAAACACAACACCCATTCGCGTCCTTGTTTTCTTACAATGACTAGCATGTAAAAACCTGTTTGAACAAGGTTTGGTTTATCAGTCGCCTTGATTTTAAGGACGTGCGTGATCAACCGAACTAGAAAACGATTGATGTATATTACTGTAAAACACCAACCCGAATATATAAAAGTTTTAAACTTTGATAAACATCAAATGTCTGGTGCGCGCTCGTACCAAGCAACTTACTTAACTTGCGTCACACGTAAAAAACGGTTAGCCTTCTTGGTTAGGTGGCCTGGTTTAATTACGTTTTAGTGAACTATCGTGCCGTTTGTAATATTCGTATAAAGACTATTGAAACTACTTACCTTTATTGTCAGATTTGCCTATACAGATGGTCCGTAGGAATTGCGGATAAAGTTGATATCACGTCCTTGATGTAACACCTCTGTGAAATGCGCTGTATGATTAAAACTCCCTTAACTGCGTCATTTGTGCAGTAAGTCCCTCCCACCATTTTCTCAGCATCCAAATATTTTGGCAACTTAGTTTACTTGGAACGCATATTATACTTGGAACAGACAGCATTTTAGCCTGTATTTTCACCCTTGGCTGGTTGTATTTGAAGTGGATTTTAATTAGTTTGGCTGCAGTAACATTTCAGCATAAGAATCAGAGTAGTAACTAATATCCCAAATATACGTGTGTAAAACCGATTGAGTTATAATTATATTGATTGATGTATGTACAAACGAGCAAATCAAATCTGAAGCACTGGCCTTGGATTTTAATAACTGTTTTTACATGAAGGACATCTAACATGTCACTGATTTTCTGTCTGCAGAACGTGGTCTGGTAACCTTGCAAGGCACTGTGGTAATATTTCCATTCGCAAACACGATTCACTTGGAAAAGCTGCCATTCACATGTGCACCAATCACAGTTTAGTATTCAGCCAACCAATTTGAATAAATGTAAGCAGGGTGCAGTTAAATTGAAATTCCAGTTAAATTTTGTAGTTTTTACACCCAAAACCTTTATTGGGCTGCAGTGCTGGCCCAGGATAATCACATTGTGGTTCCCTATCCCTACTCTGGGGTGCCCCTGTGTATGTTGGTTTTTGTTAACACAAGCACCTCATAATAAAACCAGCATACTTACATACACCCAGGGGTTCCCTAACTGGGTTTGCCCAGTTTGAGGACCCCTGACCTACACTGCTCTATGCAGATAGAAAAAATTACGACTGCAAGCCTCTAGGGGCAGAGCATATATCTATAAATAGCCATGATGTACTTTTTATTTTCAACTTATTTCCCGGACAACTCTCAAGCCTTAAATTAATCTCCCTGTGCAGCCAGGGGTTCGACTCTCCAGTGGCAGATTTTGTGCTATAATCCCATCTCTACCCGTAGCCATCCCCGCTTTCTCTCCTGTTAGAAGAAAGTAAGTAAGAAATAAGAATAGAAGAGTGGACTGTGGTCTCACCATTAAGAAAAAAGAAACAGCCACAAAGGGTCACTTTCAGTTTTTTTTGCTCTTTTTTTAGCCTTAATTCCCAGTATTGTGCTGAGTTGCAGTGGTGGTGAAAGAGAGCAGAGGAATGATAAACGAATCGCCCGAGAAACTGACTCCCTCATTCCACATTTTTGTCATGACTCTATCCGAACACACCCTTGAACAAAACTCTGGAGAAAGAAGCAGGAAGTTAAACAGGCTCTCCCTATTGTGTCAAGATTTATCACAGGAAGACATTTTCTGTGGATATGTTTTGGGCCTACATCTGCATTTTCTAAATGTATATTTTTTTCATGTCTGTGCCAATTTAATGACTCATGAAACGATTAATCAAGCTTGTTATGGTTTTGGCACTGTTTTTGAAGTATAATGTGGAAAACATAAGGCCCTTTCCTTTGCAAACAGCCTGAACGTGCCATTGCCCCGCATAACATCTGTAGTAATATGCCTTCATGAGATTTTTGAAGGGTACAAGTGTGTCATCATCAGCCCCTACCGGAGTTCTTCCCAAAGTGAAGTACAGTGAGTAGGGGTGTAGCACAAAAGTCTGGGCCCTATACATAAGCAGTCTCTGTGGGCCCCCTTCCTCTCTTGATCCATGTCTCTCATGCATCATTCCAGGCCTTTCGAGGGCCCTCCCCCCATTTGGGCCCTGGGTAGTCAGTCCCACTTTTCCCCCCACTACGACAACCCTGACATTGAGATCTGAGGCAAAAGACATAAACATGCTGTGGATACACAAATATACATAAAATATCCTACACATTTAAACATTTCTCTCAACATAAAGCAGATCAGAATCTATAATCCCTTAAATGAAAAATACTGTGAAAAAGTAAATAATTTCATGGTTTACAATATTTTTTTACCTTTAGCTTAAATATAGATTAGGGGGTTTATAGATATTATGTAAACCTAAACCTCCTCAATTTAAAATACAAAAAAATAAAAATTTAAAGATGTTCCTGACTGTTTGAAGGGGCAGGAGGATTTTTTTTTTAAAAAGGATATTAATGCATAAATATCATTTCAGATGTGGGAATAAATGTGGGAGTAAATATTTTCACACCAAGAGTTTTGGAGATTTATCGTAATACTCATAACACACCCACTAGCAGAAAGTCCAGCCCACTGGCATTTAAATCACCAATTACCCAGGATGTCTGCTTCATATTTGTCAAATAGCCGCCCTCACACACACCCACTGCAGAGTGAGCAGGCGTTAAAATATAAAGTTCAAAAAAGGGAGTAATTTATTACAAGCTGAGCAAGATCAGCACCTTGGCAATGCATTTTCCATATGTGCACTTACACTTCTGCTGCTTTCTTTCACACAACAAATACCAAATAAAGCCACTGCTACAGATGATTGTTAAAAAGGTGTACAATTCTTCAACAATAAGCATTTCAACAAAAGTGGATTGTGTCAATTTTTGCAGATGCAAAATGATTTCAGTAACTGCATCATAAAATATTATTATACTGCTTTCATTCTGACACCAACCTTTGCATACCCATGGTCGTAATTTTTGGTAATAGGGCCTAGGCCATAGGCTTAAATTACTTTAATTACTATCAGGGAGGATTTCGTAATTTGTGACTACACACTCAAATCCATGTGAATAAAACTCAGGCCAACCTATAAAATGAGTCAGGAGTATGTGGTTCAAATCGGATTTCATGTGCCTGTGCGTAACGCGGAGAAGACCGGAAGCAACGATGACTCACCGGGATCGCGGACAATGCCTGCATAGGGATTAAAGGTGCACAGCTGGAGAAAATAAAAACGGTCGCCTCGGGCCTCGGGCTAGATGCTGCGCTACCTCACTGCGCGCCTCCGATCGGAACTCCGGGTTAAAAATACTACTATAAACAATGATAAATGGGCCACTGGGACTGGCCGCCATGTTAAAATGTGTCCTCATCGTCATGCATATTTTGTCATATGCCACGTCATACTTTGGGTGTTTAAAAATGAAAACAATGTGAATGTAAAATATAAACAGAAAAAAATTAAACGATTAAGTAATATTTTTTATTTTAAATTAACCAGATAAAATACACTCTGCACCAAAATAAAATAGACTGTCTACAGCCAAAGAGCAAGGGAACAGTTAACAATTAAATTACTAGTCTAAGACATTTTTGTCTTGAAACATTTATTGATACTGAATTCATTATCACTACCACTCTTAACAAAATACCCCCATTGACCACTGATATTTACAATGTTTGTATGGTATCTAAAGATGTACATTCCAAATGAGGTTCCCCGCTTTCCCAAATTTAGTGTTGTACAGGATGTGCATTTGAAAATGAACCTGAGAAACAACAGTACAGCACATGTACATGTGTTTTCACCTGGCTGAGTCACACCAGTGTAATATTAGTTACCTCCTCCAAGTTTGTCATTTTCAATGGCTGTGCTCTCCCTTGTTTATTATTATTATTATTATTATTATTATTATTATTATTAATTATAATAATTATAATAATAATCATAATATCATTCAATATAGCTATCATTCACTTAATACAAGGGTTACCAGATTGCCGAGAATGCCACAGAACAGGTGCCATAGTCCGCACTGGCACTAGAAGCACAGTAATATACACCAAAATTCAAAGAAAGGAGGAGATTAAATGTCTGTTTGTTAATAATACCCAGTTAGTATTAATTATCTACATTATGTACCCATTCCAGTCCAAACCTCCATAATCATGGTTTTCGCATGTTCATTACATAAAGACTGCCTCCCCAGCATTCTGGTTCTACACAAAGAACAGGAACAAAGAAATAGCACCAAAAATTACTGCTCACTGCTTCAGGACTGGGACCACAGTACAGTACTTTCTGAGTTGCTTTAGTTTATGGTCTTTTGCCATCTGGTGACAAGAAGTACAATGCATTTTGGGTAGATCCACAGCAAAGAACCAAACAGCAAGTCCATGAGTGAGCAATGTAAGTGAGTACATGATTATGTGAGTGAGCACAAGAGAGTGGACACTTTCCAGTGCTGATCGGCTGCTTGGCCACAGCCAAAAATCAACAGTGGAAATTTTGACAGTGCCCCCTATAGGTGAGTCATTTGGATTCAGGTTGGTATGTACAATGCAAAAGGATGCTGTGAAAGTTTATTGCTGGATGAGCATCCACAGAGATGAGGGAGGTGAGGGGGGAAGGGGGCAGTACATTTTCGCAGAGGACAAAGATCAGGTGGCACATGGGTTCTTATTTTACACTGTGGTAGGAATCCTCTTTGGGGTCAGAGGAGCTGTTCCTCTGGAAGACGGCAGTGGGACCCTCTCTCAGCAGCTTATTTTCCTGGCTCTGTGAGTGATGAGAAAAGTATGAAATATGCAAAATATCATTAAAAACAAAGACAACTCATGTTTGCTTCAGCAGCCATGTGCATTTGACCTCTGACCCCAAGGACCTTTTTGATTATTTTGATATTCTCATACTTAAATAACACAAAAAAACATGAACAATAATATAATTTTTGATGAATGTGTGTTCTAAACAGATGTATAAATATAATAATAAATGTATTGACTTGGTTATTTTGATTCCAGGGAATTAAAATTATTTTCTACGCACATAGCTATTTTTGTACCATTAAAAACAACCACAATAGTCACAAACCCTTCTGCCTTCTCTCCTTTCTGAGAGAAAGAGAAAGGAAATGAAAAAAAGGAGAAAAAAAGGAAGGAAAGGAAAAAAACTTTGTGCCTTGGTGCCAGCTCCCGGCCCACCTTTTTAAAAAAATGTTTTTACTGAGCAGTGTTGAGTCAATTCTCAGCCCACACACTTCCTCCCACTTTGAGCTCCTCCTCCCTCCACCCGCCCCCAACCCCCCTCCCCCAGCCTCCCTTCCCCAACCCAAACGCCCACTCGTCATTACAGGGCATTTATAAGCATTCTGATTCTGACGCAAAGAGGGGATTTCCAAATCAACATCTCATCTTCTCGCTCCTTCTCTCTCCCCTCCCCCCAACAAGGAAAGGCTAGAATTAGCACACACTCGCAATAAGGAAGGAAACCTTTGCAAGGTGGAACCACTCAATCGTTAGAAACAGTCACCACATCGTACAGTATGGAAAAAGGCCAGAATATTTCACAAGTTAAAGTGGGTAAGGACAGCATTATGTACTGTGTCATACACACTCTGCCTGAAGTCTACCAATGTATCAGATTAAGTACCTCCATATATAATAAATTAACTCTATTTCTATTAAACCTGCTGCTGTAGTATGTTGGGGAAATGTGGATAGCTGGAAGCTTTAATTTAACTCCATTATTATCCCTGTATTCATAAAGTGTCACTGTTGGTCTAGGATGACTTCTGCCTTTGAACTCTTAAGTTTATAATATGGGTCAGGGAAAACTCACCATGGATCAACATTCCTCCTCCTAAAATGGGCGCTCATGTTGTGAGGGTATTGATACTGCTCTGTCTCAGTCTGTTTGCACTGTTAAGCCAGACAATTTACCTGTGCTATGGATACCGCCTGCCTCTGGGCTGATGTTTCCTGCTTGGTCATGTGACACCAGCTTAGCCAATCGTAGCCCCTCGTCCACAAGCGTCTGTTGCATGAAGTGCCGATTCCAGGTGGGCGGGGCAGAGGTGTTGGGGGCGGGATGATGCAATGGGGATTGGCTAGGCTGTGACCCCACGTCTGCTCAGGCAGTAAACAGTCATTAGAATCGTGTTTCATTTTTTTAAAATTATATTTAAAAATACCTGCCATGTCACATTTCATTTTCCAAATAAATAAAGGCTAATTCTTTCCATGGTGCAGCGTTTTAACAGTTAAACCGCTGTCCGATTTCAAAAACTAAAATGTCTGAAGAAAGACATACGCATTTCCATACCCAGTGTCAGACCATCCCGGCTCTCTCCTGACAGACTCTCCTCGTCCGCCCCTGACCTCGTCGCCCCCTGGTGGCCGCTTTCCGACCCCGTCGCTGACCCCTCCGAGTAGGAGGATACGCACTCTGACATGGTTTCCTGCGAAAGCGAGCCCGCGTCACTCTCCCACGCACACGCATCACATGAGCTCCATCCCACAGCAGCAACACCCACGACACACCCGAGACGCACGAAAACATTCCACAGACACAGCTTGAGGCAAGTGCCACACATTTTTAATCATCCAGTCGAGTCTCTGGCCTGCCTCGTAACGTGTCAGGTCTGCTAACAGTGCACTTGCTTATGACTTGTAATGTGTACTATCCAATCAAATGCCTCCCTCAGCCTGGACATCTTTTCAGTTCTGAATGTCTCCTGCGTGCAGGCTAGGCTCCACATACACAGGTGTTTTGCTCTGTCGCTCTAACACCGCTTGGTCCCAGCTGCTTGCCAGTGTGGCGGAACGCTGGCATTTGAAAGCTTGTGCTCACCTCCTGCTTGATCTTCTTCTGCGGCGGCAGGGGGCTATCGTCTGCGTTCGTCCTGTCGGGAAAGGACAAAATTAAATTACACAGTGAAACGTTAACAGCCTTAATTTAACTGCAACAAAGTCAAACAGGGATCATATGTGCTCCATCAGAGGAAACTGACTCTTAACATAAATCTAAAATATGTAGAGCTTCATTGTGTGAAAGGCTAATTTTAAATATGCCACAAAGCTCTTCATAGTACAGATTTACCTTTAGATTCACTTTCCTCTTGTGTATCCTCCATACCAATGGCAACAAGCCCGTAAGTGAAGATGAATGAGTACCTTGACTTTGTCCAGGTGCAATATTACATCACATTAAACAGAAGCATGCAAGATCCGGCCGAGCCTTATTGAAGGACCCAGTAATGCAACCATATGACATAATGCATATCACCGTTGACTCTGACCTATGCTCCTCTGCCTATGCATGACATACATGACCCGTAATGCACATGACCATACACTGACCCAGTAATGCACATGACCATACACTGACCCAGTAATGCACATGACCATGCTCCGAACCTGGGACACTCTCACCTGCTGTTTTTGAGGTTGGAGGTGTAGGCACAGTCCCGTGCCACTTGCCTGGCCAGCGAGAACAACTCCACCCGCCGCAGCAGCAGGGCGTTGTCGTGGATGCAGAACTGGGCAGCTGCTTCGTTGATAATCATCTATTAGCACAGGAGAACGTACATAAAAATAAATATACCAGTCCAATAAGCAAGCGTAACTAAACGTGTGTAGAAAAGCACTGTATTCTGCTTACTGATGGAAATTAAATCAGCACAGTAATCTATCTGCATGATCTGACATTTTTGCCACATTTATTAAATACAGCTAATTAGCTCATTAAACTCATTAAAGTCAACTGGTAGAAACAAAAGCCTGCACAGTGGAACTCCAGGAGTGGAACTGCTTAGCCATAATATAAAATGACGTAGATCTTCTGGTTCACATTTGCACATCCCCTGTCACTTGCATTTATTTTCGCTAACACCCACATTACTCCAACTAATCACAGCACATATACACTTCAGGATCGTGTAGTGCCAAGACAACTGCTTGGTTGGGAAGACTGCTGTAATGGATATCTCTTTGATCAATGAATGAAGCCTTCAAACCTTGAACCAAAGTGAAATGTTAGTCCATTATCAGTTATATATACTACACTGACCTCTTGTTGCCCCTGCAACACATATATATTGTGACACATATATTGTGTCACAATATATGTGTCAATTTGCTCTTGCACCAATATCACCAAGACAAACTTACATTTATTTTACTTGGAGAATAAAGTGTTTCTGACTGGAATCCAATGCACTAAATACAGGTTCATTGATTAAGGAAGTGTGGACCATTCATTAATGTGAGATCGATTTTGCCTGTATTTTACCACCCAAATGCACAGTAAACTTGGCCCTCCTTCCCTGCATGTGTCTTTGTGCCAGCTCACCTCGTGGTGCGTTAGATGCTTGCTCTCTCTCCTCTTAGAGTCGAAGCGTCCGTAGATCAGGCTGTATTTGCGAATCTCCTCCTCTTTGGTGGGGTCCTGGGGCTCCATGTCAAAGATGTGTCCCAAGGTCTTGGCCAGCTTCTTGTTCAGCTTGAGCAGTGATTTGGCCTCCCCCGGCCCCCCCCTGGGCAGGGTGCTCAGAAGCTTCTCCACGCTCTCCCCCACCACCCGTGCCGTCTCTGGGTCCATCCGCCCCCCTGGCCAGGCCGAGGCCTGCGATGAGGAGGCGGTGGGGGGGCTGGAGGGGGCGGGGCTGCAACGGCCCTCGGTAGCCCCTGACGCCCCGCCACCATCGGGGTCCGGGTCAGGTTTCGGCCAGTGGGGTTCCGCGGGGGACAGCCTGTCTCTGTCGAGGCTATCGGGAAGCTGGGGCGATGCCTGCGAGCAAGGGCTTCTGGGGCTGACGCTCCGCATGGGGGTCAGGGACGCCCGCTCCTCCCTCTCGCACGGGGACCCCGCGTGGCCGTTGCTCAGGGACTTCCTGGCCCCCGAGCTGGCTGCCCCGCCCGGGGCCTCCACCTTAAACAGAGGGACGCTGTGCACTGGGAGGTTGGCCAGCGGCTGGTTGAAGAGGGCGGGGCTGGCGGCCCAGTCACGCAGGGCCTTCTGCAGGCGCCGCACGTGCAGCGGTTTGGTTGCCATGCCGACCAAGGCCATGATCTCCAGGAACTCCTCCTCCCCGGCCTCGCACAGCTGCTGCACGTCGTCGCCGCCCTGCTGGATGAAGGTGTCGTAGTAGGCCAGCAGGTTGGCCCGCTGCAGCACGCGGTACAGCTGCAGCTCCCCCAGCGTGCGCGGCAGCGACATCGTTCCCTGGCAACGGACAGAGGGATTTCGTGAGAACACGCGTGAGGATCCATGTCACGTGACAGGAGAGGCGAGAGATGAGGACAAACAGGAAAGGAAGAAGCTTTGAAAAAGAAATGATTGAAGATGGAAGAAGCAGAGATAACAGAATTTCTGTTTCAGGGATGTATGCGAATGTAGAAACACAGGATCTACTGTAATTAGAGGTTTTCATACTCAAAAAAGTGAAGACCTGTGAATGCATGTTTGTTCCAATCACCCTAGGCATGGGTGAGTCCAGTACAGGTTGCAATGGCTGCAATGGGTAAATTCAATTTAAAGGCATACCTCCAGATACTGTACATCATCCAAGGCAGCACACAGTCTCGTCCCAATCCCCAGGTTGTGATGGGCATGTGTATTATTTTACTGTTTTTTCATTTATAAATGATAAACCATTTGTAACTGATTAATCTTTAAAGATTTGATGAATAATTGGTGACATTTATGAAAATAAGAATAAATAAGATTTACACAAACAGAATTTTTTTTTCTGAAATGGCAGCTGCTCGTGGAAAAGTACACATGCTTCATCGCTATGTTATTGTTTGTTCATATACCCGCACATTGTCAGCCAGCTGACCTGTATATAGAACGCAGACACTGTACTCCTGTTTTTTGCTAACAGATGGTGTTGTTCAATTTTTTTTCAGATCTGACAATTACATTACGTACATATAAAGTTTTTAGATGCTCACTCAAATACTCATCTAGGCAGGGCTGTCTGTTACTTAGGTGGGCCACCTAAATACAACTCTGGAAAAAAATGATTTTCAGTTTGCAGTAGGTCATAGCTTAAAGGACACAGTCCAGTCACCCAAAACTGTAACGAAAACCATTTTTAAATATATTTTAAATATCTGCTAATGGTAATAGAAAAATCCTGAGTATGGCAATTGTCCTTTGTCCGTTATGTTCAAAGCCGTTACTTATCTGGGCCTTTACTAATCAATTTCCCACACGTGATTCCTTTTCAGATGTAGCAGCTCAGCAAAATGCTTTGTAGTTCTGCTTTGTAAAAAAATAGTTTTGAAAAAATGCTGCAAGCAAGCAGCATTATTTCGTTTTTGAAGCAGTTATACAGTTTCATATCAGTTAGCATGGAATGCTATATATCTGAAATTGGCCTATGTTGGCCTGCCCATAAATAATTTGTCATTCTTGTCATAATCTTCTCAATCAGTATTACTTGCATAATTTCTAATTCCGGTTTACATGCATCCTTCTGGCTATTAATAAGAAAACACAGTTTTTCACTATTTGGTATTATAAAAAAGTAAACCATATGAAACTTTATGAGACCGAAGTGCAATACGAGGTCTATGATATATGTGAGTTTGGTCATAGCTATTCTATGGTTTGAGATTTAAGAGATCTATTCTCAGTCTAAATGGGGAATAGGCCCTGTCAAAAAGATCTACGAGCCTTCATCCCCTAAATGATAGTGTAGACTGCAGCAACATCAATGGCAGTTGAGAAGTGTTTTTACGCTCGTTTCAAAAAGGCATTGACTGTTTAAGGGATAATAATATTAAATATTATTTCAGTTTTAGTGTATGCTGTCCATTGGCCCTTACAATTTATTTGTGCGATTAAGGATATTTTAGATTTTACAGAAGTTTCTGACGAATTGCTGCTTTTACAATAGCTGATAGGTGCATTATGGGGTTTGTGGTCTAATGCAAGAAAACAGACTTACACAATATTTTATTATGTGGAAGAGGACGTGTTGTTTTTTCGTTTGACTCGATGTGCACGTTGCCCTGCTGAATAATACTGGTGTTTGTGTAGAAAGGATTTCGTGCGACTGTAATAACCCTTTCCAGACCTGTTTGTGAATACAAAGTCTAGAAACATAACATCGCTGCACGAGCTTTTTTGGAATTAAATGAAGTTTTAATGTTATTGCTTTAGACCACAAACCCCCGAATGACCCTGTACTAGCCATTGTAAAGCTGGCTGGTAATCAGAAAGGAAACTTACTTATTTGTCATATCCTACATAACCTGCGTAAAAACTGCCTCGGCCAATCGAAAACGTACACTAAAAAAATAATATTATGAAACAATATTAAAAACAAAAACCCAGAAACTGAACTACCCCTTTCACTGCTATACAGTGCAAGAGTTTTCAAACGCCGAAGACAAGAAATTGTTTAATCAACAGCATCCCCTGTAGGGCCACAGCCAATAAAACACTTCACTATCGCTCTGTGGTGTGTTGCCTATGTCAACTGAGTAGCATGTATTTACTCTCCACATATAAGGATAATAACACTAACACATAGGGGAAAGTGGCACCTGGTTGCCTTTAAACGCATGACAGTCCTTGGGAAGTACACACCATGTACAACATCATTGTAACACAAACATAAGATATTCGTTGTGGCACGCTTACCTCGTCCGAGTCCGACAGCTTGGTGGTGACAGAGACCCTTTCGCGCTGAATGATGCTGGAGTTCTTGGAACCGTGTCCAATGTCTACACGCTTCACGTCGGCTCTGAAGACCGACTAGGAACTATAATTTGCAGCTGAGAGATAACGAATAATGTCAGAGCTCAGTGCTAAATGATCTCACCCCTTTTTGTATATTGCCTTTGATATCCAATTAGCGTCCGTTACACGTTCTCCACCGCGACAGGACAGGTGTAGTAACGTCCAGGGTATGAAAAAAGAACTTATGAAAACTTTTGTTGCGCCAGCTTGAAATCCGAGGCGAATGTTCTCGGGTAATTTAGTGTTACTTCGATAAATTATTTCAATAGGTTAATGCTATATTGTCCGTTTTCCCCTGGATACAATGTTTTCTATCTGTCCAATAGTATTTCGTTGGCTACTGTCCTCCCTAAGCGAATCGCATTGTTAATAACAACCTTTTTGCTGGATGTGTGGGTGCGGGAGACCCGGGGGCGGACTGCAGCACGCCATCTGACCGAAACAGAGCCCTCCTCTACCGGTGAGAGAAGGCGGCTTTCCAAGTGGGGTGCGCGGAAGGGGGGCTAAGATAAAGTGCGTTTATCTTTACTATAATTTATACTTTTCCAATAGAATGCACATGTGAATTCAACGCATCTATTCCCCAGCTGAGTCAAAACGTTGGTTATTCCATAGTGAAATGTTACGTAGCCTAAGCTGATAAACAAGTTAGCCTATTGTACGCCGTTAAAGCTACGATGGCGAAGAAATATGAAAAGATCTCACAGAGACTATAATTTGAATTAGGCTTATGTATTATTTTGCTAACACTGGTAACGATAACAGCGTAGGACCCTACAACTATTTAAAATACAGATGGGAATCTTCTTTGTTCGAGATATATATTATATATTTAGAGAGAGAGAGATATCATGCCAGCAGGGCGCTCAGTTGTGTGGGCTGCTTCCGTCGGTTTTTTTTATAGATTCTTTGCGTAAAGCGGATAAATTGGGGGATTCCCCGGTGACGCAATTTACAGCTGGAAAATTATTGGTTGGGGGTGGCAGCCTATATATAACGTTGTATAAACACTGCTACAACATTATTTACCACAACCTTACTGCGATGGTTAAAAAATACAATTGCTGCTTTGGTCTAACGGAGTCTTCTCCACGGTGAAATCCACAGATAACGTCTAGGCTGTGGTGGATAGTTCAACCTTCGGCGTTCCATGCTGTCCCTTGGCACTAGCACAGTTTGACCATTGTTTCTTGGCCCCACCCACCACCATATTCGGATTACTCGTGGGTGTTGCAGCATGCCGAAACTGCGTCTCTTCATGATTCACGTTTGATGCTTGAAAAAACAAAACAAAACGACAGGCCTCCAAATCCATATTGGGATCGCTGTATACAAAATACTTTAAATACTTTTTATTAGTATTTTGTATACAGCCATCCAAGTATGGACTTGTAGGCCTGTCGTTAGTTAAAGGCATACTATGCAGGATTTTTTATTTTACACACTTCAGCCGAATTCGTGCTCCAGCTTCTATTCATGCAAATTCAAATACATAACATATAAAATAAAATAGGACAATTTGGGCAATAAAGAGGATCGTATTTAGAGTAGAACCCGAAGGAGAGTTCAAACATAGACTACAAGAGGAGGCCTGCTCTAGAACAGCACTTGGGTGTACAGTAGGAGAGCAGCTGTGGATGGATAGAGGGATTCAGACAACACTGGAACTCAGCTGTTCTCTTCTATTGTGACATTTCTGTAAATAACAGGAGGTATGTTCAAATTGCATGTTCACCTCAGGAGAAGGCAAGGATCACTGCTTGTAGCTACATGAAGCTCCTTAAGGTTTGGGATGAATACAGTTGTTTTTTTTTCTTCTTGATTTGGCTCCGTACTCCACAACTTTCAATTTGTAATCAAATAATTCATACGTGGTTAAAATGCAGCTTCTCAGCTTTTATAAAAATGTATTCAATAATATCTTCATATATTTTGGTTTCACCAAGTAGAAATCACAGCACCTTTCATACATATCTTTAAAATATGGAATTCTGTCTCAAGCCATAATTTGCATGTGATACATGGCAAAACAAGCCTACAGTGTGGAGCTACGACTACGCATTTGCTTTAAGTTGCACGGTAAGAACATTAACCATACACTCTGGTACTTCTGTTTAAACGGTATAAAAGTCTAAACCAAAATTACATCAATGGAATAAGTCTATTGATGTAAGGAGCTTACAATAGAAAACAGGCAAACACATTACTAGCATTAGCAAACGGCGTTTTGTATTATAACTGTAGTTCGTCATCATTTACCTTCTGCAGCACAAAGCACGTTAGCTAGCTAATTATTTAGCCAGCAGTGCTAGTCCCATTACAGTTCATTGGCTAGTCCGTTAAACTGTGACATCGGCGGAAATTAGACTGACGTTTCACTTGGTGCCTCCAAACCGAACCTCGGAAGTGAAACAGAAAAAGACAAACAACAAGAGCGAGAGAGAGTGGTCTGGCTGGCTAGCTCTTAGCCAGCGATGAACGAAATGTAAGAATGTTCTGAGAAATCGAGGAGATACATTTTCGATATAATAATTATATAGACTAAATCAGATGTTTGTAGCAAGAGAGAATGGCGACGCACTGCCACGCATCGTTACATGGTGTGATAATGGATGCAAATGTTAGCTAACTAACTGGCTAACGGTTGATGTTACGTGCTTACTGCTAGCCTGGTAGCTAGCTACCTGGATAGCTTGCGAATTTAGCTAGCTAGCTCCGGCTACATCGGCCAGCACAACAGCTGGTTACAGCGGACCAGCTTGCAAACTAGTCCCAGTTAGATATTGGTCACTATACCTAATAATACAAATACAGAATTAGCTTGCCTTTGTTCTTTCGACATAGGTAGTTGTCTAGCTAGCTAAGTGTGCTCAGCTAGTCACTTCTCAAATGCAAGAGAAAAGTAAGTCGGAGCTACTTCCTCTTTCATCTTGTTTTAGCTGCCGTTAGCTAGCTTATGCGAAGTATCTTAAGTTTTGTGAGAGTTTATCGGTTAGTTGAAATACTACCCGACTTATTTTTTTAAGCAATCTAGTAAATTGACGGTACTAGCTAAGCACGTTTTGTTAGGCTGTTGGCAAACACATTTTGTAACTTAGCTGGAGAGGTACAGTCCAGTTGCTAGCCCACAAGAATAACCACAGTAGACTAATGTTAGCTGGTTGGTTAACGTTTCCTGTCCAGGCTTTGGTGCGTCTTTTGCAAGAATGCTTACAAAATTCCTGCCAGCTAAATAGCTAGATATAACGTTCCTAATTCAAGCGGTGCAGGCTGTCTGCATTTTAGCTAGCTAACGAGGTAACCGTCAAGATGGTTTGGGTGTGTCATAATGCATATTGACCCAAAAACTACTGTTGCATTCCAGAGTATTGTTAAATACAGAAGAATTAATCCCTGATCCTGTGAATGTCATTGCCGGTGTGTTTGTTAAACAAGCAAGCTAGCTGCTTTATGGAAGCTTGGGCCGTCTACGATGGCTTAGTTTGGTACAGCAGCGTCGCTGCCTGCAGTAAATTAAATGGGGTTGTTCCAGATAATGGCGTAGACCTATTTGGTCAAGGTTTAAACATGAGTTAATGATTATTCAATTTATTCAGTTACAGTTTGCCAGTGCATCAGACGCTAGGGAAAAATAATGAAATTCTTTTGTGATTCTGTTATTTATACTCATCCATCTGATATTTCTGTGTGTTTCCTCTGCCCCTCTTGCTGATTGCTCAGGCAAGAGAAGGTCTGTGGGACATGAGGCTGCTGGATTCTGAGCCCTGTGATGGATAAGCCTGGCGATGCTGGCCAAGAGCCCCCAAAGTCGACCCCGGTGCCTCAGAGCTGCGGCTGTGGAGGGAGTGCCGTGGGCAACGGCGTGTGCCACGGGCAACCACGCCCTCGTGTGGCTGACCCCGCCCCCCTCCTGAAGACTGGAGATGAAGCGGAGGATGGCGTCGGGCGGTGGGCCGCCCCCACTGTGGGAGTGGAGACGTGCGGTGCCTTGAAGGAGGACCGGCAGGGAGAGCAGGAGGAGGAGGACGACTCGCCCGGCAGGGAGGAACAGGAAGTGGGGGAAGCAGAGCCGCATTTGAAAGAGCTCTTTGACGCTGGACTGAGGAAAATGGTGAACGAGTCTGGCTTCAGCCCTACCTCCTCCCCCTCTGGCTTCTTGTCCGGTGACGGCCGTGGGCGTGGCCAGGGGGAGGAGACTGAGGCCTGGCGGCTGTCTGGAGAGGGAGAGGCGGCGGAAGACGTTGAACCTCCCTCCCTTTTCCCAGGAGACCCATTCCTTGAGGAAGAGGAGGGCGGGCCCGAGGCTGGACGCCCGGGACACGATCGATCGGAGGACCGGGACGGGGACGAGGAGGAGGAGGAGGAGGAGGAGGAGGGTGCCGACGAAGACCGGGACGGCAGAAGCGAAGACGGGAGGGACTGGAGGGCGGGCGGGGACCTGGGGCCGCGGAGGCCCAGCGGGGGGAAGAGAGGGAAAGGCCGCGGGGAGCCGGCGCCAGCGGCGCCCTCCAAAGCGCCGCTCTCGGCCGGCGGGCGGCACAAGCAGGCCCGGCGGCGGAACCACCACCACCACCACCACCAGGGGCGGGCGCGCGGCGGGGCGGGGTCCCGCGCGGCCGCCGCCTGCCGCGAGCTGCTGGCCGGGTCGCTGCGGCCCTGGTGCCTGTCCTGCCTGCGCATGGTGGTGGAGCTCATCGTCCTGGTGGCGCACCGCTGCGGGGAGGCGGTGGAGGCCGGCGGGGCGGCGCTCTACGCCTCGGGCTCCGCGCTCCTCCGCAGGGCCCACGACCTCCCCGTCCTGAAGGCCCAGGCCGGGCGGCTGCTGGGCGGGGCGGGGCGCCTGGGCCGGCGGGCCACGGCCTCCTGCCTGGCCGGCCTAAGCCGGGCCGCCCTGCTGGGGGGCGCGTGGGCCGGGGGCGCTCTCGGCCGCCTGGGCGGGGAGCGGGGACACCGCTGCTGGGCCGCGTTCCGGGACTCCCGGGCCTGCAAGGCGGCGGCCGCCCTGTGGGAGAAGGTGGCCGGAGCGTTTCGGGGGCGCGGGCAGCGGGCCTCCCCCGGCGGGGCGGGGAGGGCGCCTCCGGGACAGGAGCTGGAGAGGCTGCTGGAGCTGGCGCAGATCCCCGAGGACCAGCTGGACCCCTTCGCCGTGCTGGGGGTGGAGGCCAGCGCCTCGGACACCGAGCTGAAGAGGGCCTACAGACAGCTGGCTGTGCAGGTGAGCCCCTGGGCTGAAAAGGCTGTTTCCAGCCAGCTGGCTGTACTGGGGAGTTTACCATTCTTAAACACTCAGTCCCATGGACTGGCAGTAGACCCCTGTGTCTGTTAATCATGCTGTCCTGAACAAACGTTGATGGAAGTTTATGTCCAAAATAATGCAACGTTGTGGCGTGTCACCCTGCAGCTCTGTTCATGAAATAAGGCAATTAGCAGGTTTCTGTTGGGCCAGAGATCCGTATAAAGATAAATCTGAAAAGGAACGTAGCTACAGTTTCAGTCCTGTCCTTTCTTCCTTTCTCTTACTCCTCCTCCTCCTCCCCCCCCCCCACCCAGGTGCACCCCGATAAGAATAAGCACCCCCGCGCCGGAGAGGCCTTCAAGGTCCTGAGGGCGGCCTGGGACGTCGTCAGCAACCCGGAAACGCGCCGGGAGTACGAACTGTGAGTGGGGCCCGCCCCGGGAAAGCGACGGCTCCGAGCGCGTGATCCCGCGGGACGCTCGCCGCATCGGCAGCCGCAGTTTTGCAAAAGAAATACTCAAAAGATTTGCTGCCGAAGCAGACTGGCATCTGGACAAATTTTGGTTGGGCTTGTAGTTTCTTCACCGTTTGCGTTGTACTTCAGGTGGCTTTTCCGATGTTTCGCGGTTGTGACTTTGTCATGACTTGCACGACTGTGAAGCTTCGTGATCAGGCTAGACTGCCGTTGAATTTAGACCTCCTTGCAGTGCTTAAATAAATAACTGGTGTGTACGTGTGGTTGGAGACTGCTCCCACAGTTCTTATTCTGCATAAACAAAATACAGCATTAAAAAATGTTTTCTGTTGCCAGTCAGGAAATGCTTGCCTATTACTCTATCCCTGATGTATTTTCCACAAGACATTTGGCAACAAAAATAGTCATTCCAGATTTGCATTAGTACATTAGGTGTGCTTAGCTTCAGTGTGAGTAACTTTATGACATTTGTCATTGTAATTTGCTTACAGTAAATGGAAATGCTGTACTGGCACTGTACTGAGTTTTGACTGTGTAGCTGTACAGTGCTGACTGACCGCCTATTTCCTCCCATACAGGAAGCGCATGGCAGAGACGGAGCTGTCGCGGTCCATGAACGAGTTCCTCAGCAAGCTGCAGGACGATCTGAAAGAGGCCATGAACACCATGATGTGCACCAAGTGCGAGGGCAAGCACAAGTAAGAGAGAGAGAGAGAGAGACTGAGACAGAGAGAGAGAGAGAGACTGCGAGAGAGAAGATAGAGAGCAAGACAGAGCAGATGGAGAGAGCGAGATGGAAAGAGAGAGGCCAAGAGCGAAATAGAGAGCAGAGTGAGAGAGTGAGATAGGGAGCAGATGGAGAGAGAGAGCAACAGATAGCAGAGATAGGGAGCGAGACAGAGCACAGATGGAGAGCAAATAAAAAGAGAGACAGAAAGAATATGCACAAGAGGGCCTTGTGGGTTTCACTACTGACCTGTCAGTCACAGGACAGAGCAAGCACTGAGTGATGATTAGAGCAGCACTGATCTGGCCCTGAGCGATGATTAGAGCAGCACTGATCTGGCACTGAGCGATGATTAGAGCAGCACTGATCTGGCACTGAGCGATGATTAGAGCAGCACTGATCTGGCACTGAGCGATGATTAGAGCAGCACTGATCTGGCACTGAGCAGTGATTAGAGCAGCACTGATCTGGCACTGAGCAATTAGAGCCGGACTGATCTGGCACTGAGCGATGATTAGAGCAGCACTGATCTGGCACTGAGCGATGATTAGAGCAGCCCTGATCTGTCACTGAGCGATGATTTTGGAGTTAAGTGACTGCGTAGCTCAAGCGAGGATGCGCGTATCTCAGAACTCCTGCATAGCAGGTTGTGCATAAAAAGCACGTGAGTTCCTCAAGTCAGGATCTGTCTCTCAGGATCCGTCTCTGATTGTCTTGACGTATCATTTCCGCAGTACTGTAATAGCGCTCCGGCCACCCTGCACGCACTGCATTGGGTTAATCAGCACTGTCAGCCGTTCTTTCAGCATGTTTCTGGTAGAGCAGAGCTTCAAACAAATGGTGCGTTTGAATGTGATGGAAAGCAGCATGTGGGTGGAGCCGAGAGCCGGCTTGGCGGCGAACGCAGGCCGATGCCCCGCGCGCGATCTGCCTGGTCTTCAGCGCTGCAGGGCAGAGCGCCGCCCTGGAGCTGGGGAGGCTAAGTGCGGCGGCTCGCGTGTGCGATGCAGCGCTTTCGGGAAGGCGTTCGGTCGGCGGCCGCTTCCCCGAGCGGTCGTCGCCTGAGCGCTGGGGGGAGCAGGCCGAGGGCGGCGAGCCGAAGGTTATCCGCTCTTTTACCGCCGCTGTCGCTAGAGCGTATCCTCAGGTTTGTTTTTTTTTCAGGGCTGGGGATTTCTGGGAAGCGGCGGCAGGTCGATTCAGAATGGGCCCGCGGGTCGATGCTGTAAGACAGGGGTAGGCTGTACTGGTCCTGGAAATCGCCAGAGATGCGCCTAGCTTTTCTCCATCCAAACTCGTGACTGCAAAATTGTATGATCAGGTTTAATGAACCGTGGCAACCAGGTGCTGGGGGCTCTTCATGGTCCACCATTCAGGCTCTGGGTATTCATGCTTAAGCTCAAACTGGGACGGAACAGATACCAGAACCTTCACCGGCCCTCTAGGACCAGGGTTGCTCAACCCTGCTCTGAAACAGCGGTTCTCAAGTTCGGTGCTGGAGGGACTCCTGTGTGTGCTGGGGGGCTCCTGTGTGTGCTGGAGGGACTCCTGTGTGTGCTGGAGGGACTCCTGTGTGTGCTGGGGGGCTCCTGTGTGTGCTGGTTTTCATTCCATATTTACCATCTTAAGCTGTTGTAATTTTTTCCTTATATTTGTTAATACAATTCAGGCTTGCTGTCATTTGCTTTGTCTTTGAATTCTTCTTTATCGTGCGATTTGTGAGTTTTAGTGTCCCATATGATTACATAAAGAGCAGTAAAACTGGGCATGGCCACTAAAACTCAACCGGTCGCTAGGTAAAGTTGAAAGACAATGCAAATGACGACCCTTAATTGTGTTAACAAATATAAGGGAAAAAATTACGAACTCAAACGCGTGTTCAACGGCCTTAATTTAGCAGGAGATTGGTTGGAACGAAAACTGACTTTTTTTTTTTTGCTTTTTTTTTTTTTGCACAGGCGGTTCGAGATGGAGCGGGACCCGAGCGAGGCGCGCTTCTGCGCCGAGTGCAACAAGCGGCACGGCGCGGAGGAGGGCGACTTCTGGGCCGAGTCCAGCCTGCTGGGCCTGCGCATCACCTACTTCGCCTTCATGGACGGGAAGGTGTACGACATCACCGGTACGCCCTCGTCCCCTTGCGCCTCCGCTCGGCCAGCCAGCGGAGCGCCTTAGCCGACTCCGCGCTGAGTCGCGCGCCTGCCGGAACGTTCCGGTGAAGACGGACAGAAGCGCGACCAGCGCGCGTAGAGGTTTAGCCCTCGCGCGTAGAGGTTTAGCGCCCGCGCGTAGAGGTTTAGCCCTCGCGCGTAGAGGTTTAGCGCCCGCGCGGTGAGGTTTAGCCCTCGCGCGGTGAGGTTTAGCCCTCGCGCGGTGAGGTTTAGCGCGCGCGCGTGGAGCTTTAGCGCCCGCGCGTGGAGGTGTAGCGCCCGCGCGTGGAGGTGTAGCGCCCGCGCGTGGAGGTGTAGCGCGCCCGCGCGTGGAGGTGTAGCGCGCCCGCGCGTGGAGGTGTAGCGCGCCCGCGCGTGGAGGTGTAGCGCGCCCGCGCGTGGAGGTGTAGCGCCCGCGCGTGGAGGTGTAGCGCCCGCGCGTGGAGGTTTAGCGCCCGCGCGGAGAGGTTTAGCGCCCGCGCTCTCCAGCCCCGCGGGCCCGCGACGTGTTTAATTAACGTGATTAATCGCTCCCTCCCTTTTCCCAGAGTGGGCCGGCTGCCAGCGGATAGGCATCTCCCCCGACACCCACCGCGTGCCCTACCACATCTCCTTCGGCTCCAAGAACAGCAGCGGCAGCGCCACCCGCCACAGGTACCCGCGGTTAGCCGCCGCCGCGGCGGCTAACATGTCTGCAGCGGTGGTGATGGGAAATTCATACAACCATTATTATTGATTATTATTGATATTATACAGCTGTTGTGATTGCAGTTTCCCTGTGCTGGAAAGGAGCGTATGCCTACATTATATGCTTAGTCTGATTTATAAGTCTGATTTAAATTAAAAAACTACTGTATACTTTACTGTATAAATTGTGTACTTTTGCAAAAAAGGTAAGAAAAATAAGGAAAGTGGGAGATGTATATGGGACTGTGGGGGGTGGGTGGGCGCAATTACTAAGTAATTGCTGTTGAGGTACTCTTGAAGTACTTGCTATTCAAACCACAGCTTTCTTGCAATTGTTTCCATGCGATTACAAATGTAATCAGTAGGTGGCGCTTTTTCCCCCGTCTTATTGTGGCCTTGTTTTTTGTGTGTAGCCAACCGAAAGACATTTAAAACTCATGGTCACCCTCGGCATTATTCAGTAGGCTACCGCTCCATCCGTACACTTGCACCATTTCTTAAATAAATAAGCCTGTCATTGAACTGAAAATATTGACACTTCCTGCCTTAAACCTTTGTCAAATACATTAAAATAAGTCTATTTGTGTAAAACATGAAAATAAGTAGTGCTGTAGGCCTACACATTATACCTGAGCAAAAACGAAAGACATGCTATCACGTTGAAGCCATTGCCTATATCTCTATGAGTGCGCCAGTTTAGGCAACACCCCTGAGGTTCCGGGCACAGAAGATGAGCATTTTTTTTTGGGTTGTGCTCTAACCCCAGACAGGGGTGACTGCTTCCAACAGAGGCCAGTGAGGGTGGTCATTTCACCACCACAATATCTAAACAAGCTGAATTCAGAATCTGGGTGTTTTAAGTGTCTTAGGGCAAAAGACTAATGGGCTGATCACTGACTCTGTATACATCAGTCTCTTCACTCTCATTAGTCTTTGTGCCTCCATCCAAAACCTTTGCCCCCCCCCCCCAGCGCCGACCTGTTGGCTAAGTTCAAACTGTAGGTCACAACTCCTGTTAAAACCAAGCTGAGGTGGTTTTAACAGGAGTGCATTTTACATGGTGCATGGATGATGTTCTGTTTGTCCTCTATAACTGAGAAGACACATGCGACTACTTTTTAATCAGCAACATTCATGTGAAACAAAATGGGGGGGAAAACATCAGAAACATAAAATACATCCACGGTGGTGGAAATGTAACCGTATGTTAGCCGTAGCCGTAGCCGCAGCTGAGCCCAGGTCCCGGTGCGGGTGGCGGTTACCGAGCGCTGGGGTTTGGCACTTGGCGGTGCTTCCTTCATGTTCTCCGTCTGGGTTCCTGTTCCTCAGGACGCCGTCCGAGCCGCCCCCCGGCCCCAGCTCCCCCGCTGACCTCCAGGACTTCTTCAACCGCATCTTCCACGGGGGGGCCCCCAACGGCATGGCCGCCAACGGAGGCTTCTTCCCCCCAGGGGCCCCGCCTCACCCCCCCCCGAGACCGGGGCCCGGGCCCGGGCCCGGGGGGCCCTTCTCGGCCCCCCCGCCGCACACGGGCTTCTTCGGCCCCGGCGGGCAGAGGGCGGACCCCCCGGAGCCCCGGACCGAGGGCCCCAAACCCCCCCGCAGGCGCAAGAAAGTCCGCAAGCCCTTCCAGCGGTGAGCTCCGCCCCCCTCTCCACGGAAACGCAGGGACGCTGGAAGGCCGATTGGCCCGTTTCCCTCCCGCCCTCCCCAGACGGACAGACCGAACTGAAGGAGCCGACGCGGGGAGCAGGCCTCTGTCGAGATGGGGAAGCCCCAGAGGGTCAGGCGGGGGTGGGGCGGGACTGTTTTTAGTTTCGTTTTTCTCCTGGGTTGATGTTTCTGTTGCACCTTGGGAAACGTAGCCATACGATTGGAACCCGAAGCCTACGGTTACAGCGACACAGCGGGGCACTTATATTCAGCTTGTATGCGTTGTGGTTACATTTTTAGGTTCTGCGTTGTTGGCCACAGATCACGCACACACACACACACATACACACACACACATGCACCGCAGCCCTGTCCATAATCTGTGAAGGAAGGGGGGGAAGGGGGAGGTGGGGGGCTTCGAGTCGACGGGTCCTAACGTTGCAGGCTGACGTGGATAATTCTGCAGGCACTATGCTGGACACCCCTCAGGCTGGCGCCACACCGAACGCACGCCGTCCTCGCCGTCATTTCTCCAGCGTTCACGCCAGAGCTCCCCCCCCCTCGCTTCTCCCGGACGCTTCTGACATGAAGATTTCCCGCGCGCGCTCCGGAGGCCGTCCCAGCGGAGCTCGGGAGCCGCGAAGTCGCTAGCCGGCGGCGTGGGGTCCTAAAGCGGCTCGGACGTCCGCCTCGAATCTCACCTGCCGCCTCCACCCACTGCTGGCAGTTTCCCGCTCTCTCCGTCGCCTCCGCCCGTCCCCGGGGACCCCGCTGACCCCTCCATAGCGAGTGCGACACGCTTCGGCCCGGCGTGCGGCCTACCTGGGGTGTGGCCCTAGTGTGGTCCTTAAAGGAGGGAGAAGCCTCTCCCAGTGACTGGTGCTGTGTGTGTGAGCGTGTGTGTGTGTGTGTTTGTGTGGGGCGTGTGTGTGTCTGTGCGTGTGTGTGTGTGTGTGTGTGTGTGTGTGTGTGTGGCGTGCGTGTGTGTGTGTGCGTGCGTGCGTGCGTGCGTGCGTGAGTGTGGGGCGCATGCGTGTGTGTGTGGGCCCACGCGTATTTGCCTGGCTCTGGAATGCGAGCCGTCCTTGGCGCCTCCCCCCCCCCGAGCCAATAGGCAGCGGCCCTCGTCAGTTCTGGTGTCAAGAGCTTTGTGAAGGAGTTCTAGTGTCAAAGAGTAATCCAATGAACCGCTTTGTTTGGAATTCAGCTCCCGTGCGTGACACTCTGTCTGCAGATATATATTTGGGTTTTGTTTTGCTTTTCTCTTTTTCTTTTTTTTTTGAATACAGATGTACATTTTATTCTAGTAAATGAAATGATGAAATGACTCACGGAAGATTGTCGCAGTGCCCTGTTTGCGGTTTGACCATTTGTTTTTTTCCTTCCCCTCCCCCCCCCATTAAAAATAATGGTTAAGTACTGGTTTTGTTTTTATTTAAATTTCAGTCCCATGGGTTTAAATGCTGTGGTTGATTTGGGATTGTGAGTCCGGTTTCAGGCTTAATTGGTAAGTCTGCTAATTATTTAGTGCTGAAGAACTGGGGCTTTGAGAATCTCTTAAACTGTATATGCAAAAATATATATTGCAAAAAAAAACACATCTGTTTTGACAATCATTGGGGTTCAATGTGTGGGACAGTATTCATTATTTTTGTTCTGTGTAAGTGGAGAGGCAGATTTTAATACAACTGTATTGTAAAACACAATGGCTGTTTTAAAAATGATTCTCTTTCTTTATTTTTGTGTTGATAGTAAAGTTGATTTCCTACAGACTGTGGACTATTTATTTTAATTTTTTTTAATGACAAATCCCTTAAATTCAGCTATTCTGCCTGCATATGATTCATGCCACTTTGCAACATCAAATTTTTTTCCAGTCTGTCCCAGTATTGGTGAAGTTCACACCTGAAATATAACTGCTAGTTGTAGTAAGAGAAAGCCCTGTACGATGGCATGGGGAAACCTTGCTGCGTTTTCAAAGGGTAATTCAATTCAACTTTTTGTGTTTTATAGGTTTGTGAATGTGTGTCGATTTATTTTGTGTGAGAAGTCGATGTTGACCCGAACCCAGTCAATCCTCACCCCCCCCCCCCCCTTGGCCTCTCACCTCGATCACAGAGTTAGCTCTGCCTCGACGGGGAAATATCAATAAATAGGCGGGGGGTCTCCAGTTCAGCATCCTGCATATTTACATAGAGCAGTTTAGTCCTGTAATTAAATGTGTTACCCTGTGTTTTGTATTGTGTTTTTTAACACCGTGTAGCATTTTAGCGGTATAGCTCCCGTTTGCGTTAGCGTCTGACGCATGTCTGACGTGGGAGCCTGGCTGAACCTGCACTTCCAAGGGACAGCTGAGGAGGAGCTGGGTTGTGATCGCTACTGCAGGCCTAGAGGGGTCCAGCGATCCCCGTTGTAGCCAGCTGGGCGTTTTTAGCATTCCGTCGCCGAAGGATAGGAAAATGGTCTAATGTTCCTTGTCAGCTACCGTAGATTTTCAGATTAACTTTTTTTTGTTTGTTAATTAATCACTTTGCATTTGAGGCTTGTTGATTGTGCCCCAGATTATCTGGATTAAGAGGAAGGGTTTAACGCAAACAAAGACAAAGTCCTGCAGTGATTGCCTGTTCTCGGGGAACGTCTCGTATATCCAGCATTCCTGTTCACCGGAAGAGTTCTGTGTAATTACGGGTAAAAATAAGCACTGTCCTCAGAGCTGATTGCATGTTGTGCAGGGATTATCTCAAGAAGGTCTAGCATTCACCAGGCTGGCAGGCTGGGTTTCTAGCTGCTGGCTAGCTCTGCTTGGGATCCAGACATCCAGCTTGTAGGGTTACGTAACGGACGCCAAGATGTTAATTAACGAATCCAGTTTCACCGCGATCACTTAATATGGACCCGTAGGCTGCTTAAATGTAGGTGTGCACTGCTGAGTCATTCCATGGGAAATGGACTAGGCTGTCAGGACTGTTCTTCACAATTCCTTCATGTTTATTATGCTTATTCCTTACCTACCTGCCAAGACAAAAACTGAAGCTAGAGCTGCAGATACCGAATAGTTAGCACAAAATCAATGATCATCCAAAATGGCCGCCTTTTACGGAAGCATCATTTTCAGGTGTCTCTGTAGAAAATAGGGATGAGCATTTCATTTGTTTTTTAAGGTTACAGGAGCAACCAAGTTATTCATGCCTTTAGTCATCTATGCAAAATAATGGTTATAAATGCATACTGGTGATAAATCACTGGAAGAAACTCACATGGACATATTTTTCAGCCTCGTAATTTCATGGAGATATGTGCACAGATAATTTGTGGAAATGGACATCACCGTCACATAACCCCTTCATGTTAAAATGGTAAATTAAGTTTTATACTGTTATAATCTCTACTTGAATGAAATATAGTGTTTGGCCACCAGACTTTGCTGTTCTGGTTCAGTGTTCCAACATAAAAACTCACAAACTACTGCCCTCAGTGTGCAAGATTATATTTCCTGCAGTTTATAGTTGTGAAATGTCGCTCTCCTTTCCTGTGTCCAAAGAGTGTGTTGCATCAAGATATGGTCCATAATCAGGATTAAGAATAAACTGAAGGAATTCCATAATGATGATGACCTGGTACACATATCAACATTATATCACTATTTTTTTTATTTGTGGATGTGTCATGACTTCACGATTACGCACACATAGGACTTTTCATTCTGAAACATCTTTTTAACTCACATTTTTCATGTGCTGCATTCATATTTGGGACAAAATTGTACTCATTTTGTGTTCTTTGCATTCTGTATTATGTATTTTCTTCTTTGATGTCCTTACAATCAGATAAACCCCCTAAATCGGCAGCCATTTTGAAACCTTTTTTGACTGTTAAACTATACGTTACCATGTCTAAAATTCTGTTCTATTCAGTTTAGTACACAAAGGCAGCCTTTGCAAACTGTTTAATGGATTTAGAATTTTTAAAAAGGTGATAAGACGTTGAAGCCAGTTTCCAGTACATCCATCTCAGTGTTAATTGCATTGTATGCTAAGCAGAGTCTGTGCTTCATCTGGTTCAAGTGCCTGTAGCATCTTGGCAGTCAGGAATACGACTATAAATATTGTGGTATTATAAAATAATGATATTCATTCACAAGATCCTGTGAGAATAATATGAAGCTGTGAAAGAGCACAATGACATTGTGGTGTACTGTAAGCTGTCAGTTGGCTACAGTCCTTGTGACTACTTTGAGTATGATCCAGTATCATGTTTTTGACGTACATGCATTTTTCTTGTTCAGCATTGTGTTACTTCAGTATTTTGGTTGTTGAGTCATGAGACACCCACATATTTATTGCACCCCCCACCCTGTGTCAGAAAAGGGCAGTTTAATTCGCCACACAGAGGAAGTGTCTCCTAGATACGCAAGCAGTGACTCGCTGGATTTCACGCACGAAAAACCCTTTTTGTTTTTTGACACAGAGAACATGTCTGTTCTTGAGGTTTGGGGACAGACTCATCACTCGGAGCCACACAACATCTCCCAGTTACCGAAGGGTCACTGTTTGGTTAATGTGAATTTTCACCCATCACCAGCTTCTTACATTTCCTCATATTCTTGCTCATTTACACAACATTCTGCCAACCAGTTTGAACTTCTCAGCATTTTGTGTTTTTTAAACATTTTCTCGTAAAACCAGGCAGCGACACGACTGCAGCAGCCAATAAGAGTAGCTTTTTGCTGGTGGTAAGGCTCACAGATGTGTGCCAACTGAAATAAATTTGGTGACGGTGTTTTCTCTGATAGCAATAGCCTCCATTCTTTTATAAACCCAATTTTCCCGTGAGGAGAAAGCAAAAGATGCCCTGAAACGTTTCTGAACAATTTTTATTACTCCCCTGCTCTCTTTTCTCTACAGTTTTTTCCCCCCCTAATCCCATTTTTCTAATCCTTAATTTACTGTAAACTGACTTGGACCCTTTAGCTCTGATCTTAGCTCTCCTCGTGACTTCTGCCTGTGTTTGCTGAACTCTTGAGTTCAGGCAAATGAGCTTTTCCGTTTGGGACACGCTTTCGCTACACCTCTCCATAACTGGAAGTGTTTGCGTGGATGGCTGCTCAAACCTGCTTGCCTGACCCCTCGGCTGTTGTGCCTCTTCAGTGGCTCTGTTGGTCAGAAGACAGGCCTGCCTGAAGTTTCATTCTCATCGCTGGAACCGAACAG
Organism: Anguilla rostrata; assembly: GCF_018555375.3. Lineage (NCBI taxonomy): Eukaryota > Metazoa > Chordata > Actinopteri > Anguilliformes > Anguillidae > Anguilla > Anguilla rostrata. Next base: position 11,519,017 of record NC_057945.1, on the reverse strand, counting down.
GAGAATTTGACCAAAATTGGCTGGAAAGTTATTCTTGTTATGTTTGATGTGGTGCTGTCATTAAGTTGTCTAAAAGTAGCTGCAATCTGACCCATATTAATATATTACTTTAGAGAGTGCTTTATTTAATAACTTTGTAGGTCAAATCATATAATTGCCTAAATGCACGTGACATCTAGACGGCACTATAAATACATTATCAGAGACCTCCCATTGGTTAATCGTCAGGCCGTTGGCCTAATAATGATAGAACGTTCCCATTTTTAAGTGCAGATTCGTTGCATCCATTGACTGCCAGGTCCACAATGTCCACTTATATTTTTTGCAGCAGATTTTTGAATATTGTTGATTATCTCATGAGCTTATGCAGTATTTCTGTGTTAAACACAGTGGTGCACAAGCAGGTGAAAGAGAATCATGAAGTGAATGAGACTGGTCTCGCCCACTCTACAAATGAATCCTGAGACATTCGTTCAAACCCCACGGTTTCAAATCAACTCTGTTGTCAGTTGTATTTCTTTTACAGGAATTGTCAAATAGAATTATGGCCTATACTAGTTTTAACGGTGTGGATTTCTGCAGTTTGCGGGCTGTTGCTTATCGGATGTGTCCGAAGTCAATAAACTTAACCCAAAAAGACCATTCTTCCCCCAGACAGTGTCATTTCCTTGGAGATGTGGTCATGAACAGACACATCAGACAAGCTGCAGATATCACTGGCCGGTGCACTCTCCGTATATCTCTCATTCTCATTACCCTACTTAAGCCCCCCTAGGTCCCGCCAGTCATTTTCAACACAGCAATCAGTCCACTTGAATGTCCCAGATTACCACAGTCTGCATTTAAAATTCAAATCTTTATTATTCATTATCATTATACTGTTGAAATGATGTCAATTACACTGTCATATAAACATTACTGTCTTAATGATGGTTCCCATAGCAACATGGAACTTGACTTTTTTTTTTACCAGAGATTCAGGGTTGCCTTCTGAGAGGCGCGGGGATAATATGTAAAATGAAAACTATCATTACTGCAGTGTGAAAACCTCTTCTGTATCACAGATCCAACCACCAATTACCTGTAAACCTATGGTGTGGAAAAAGTACACCAATGAGCTTGGAATGCACTGCTTTAAAAAGGGAATATACTTTTGACGAGCAAGGGTTCCTGTTCACTCTTGCCATGTATATTTTCACAAAGAGAGCTGTAGGAGACAGGAAAGTAACTCGTTTTCCATTAAGTGCTCGGGTCAACTATTCCACTTAGCACAGAGTAGTCAGCAATCTTGATGAACATACTAAGCTATCCTGACAACATGCCAGGAATTAAAAGATTAAAAAATAAAAGCAGTGTTAAGACAGTACTCTCCTCCCCATCCTGTCTACAATCAGTTAGCCTTGCTAGCCAGGCCTTTTGTATCCTTTTTTGGACGTAATTAATTCCTGGGAATGAAAACAAAAGCCTGGCTAAACAGGAGAGAGGAGCACAGGTGATAACCCTGTCAATGATTTAATACGACTAACAATAACCGAGGCAGTAAATTCAGAGCTGGTAGCCGGACAGTCTGCTTCCGGCTCGTGTAGGGAGGCATTACAGAAATAAAGACTGAAATACCGCTCAGTGCTCTTCGATGCATGATGCACAGGAATCAAGCCACACAATGAATTAAGCATTGGTGCAACTTAGTTCAAGAAAGTAGCTGGAATGTTTACTAAAGTTAATTGGACTTAGATTATATCAGCGAACATCTCTGTACAAGCACAGCAAGATTGCTTTAATGTTTATCAAAACATGAGGTTACAGAAAACTGCCACCATCACTCTTCAAATTGGACCACGGTGTGGATTTCAACTTCAGCACCCTATCCAATACTGGCAATTCTTAAACATGTTAAGGTCTCCACGGTGACAAGATCACTGACCAATAGCATTGAGTCTGGAGTGTTCTTGATCCAGCTCAGCCAAACAGCACACCACTGGGGCTTTCTGCTCCAGTGAAAAAGGCCTTCCTCCTCATCCTACTCGTGCTCCATCACACTAGTCTAAGAAATCCCATGATGAAGAACCAACCAATGAGAAACAGTTTCTTCACCACTAGCGTGTTTACAAATGATCTTCTTACTCTAATAAGTTGAGCTGTCCTGACTGCAAGGTTTTGATGATCTCCCAGATGATGGTTTTATTATTAATTCATTGTTAACCTGCGATAGGAGAGACCCCTTGATCCCACCATGGAGGTAGGTAAGTCTAGACAAAATCATACTTAATTGGCAATACCAATGGATAATTAACTCTACTTCTGTTTTTGGCTCAATTCTGACAAGAGGATTAGACACTACTCTGTCTGGCTTTCACATCACAACCAAATTTTGTCATAATTCCGTTACAATAAAATGTTCCTAATTCAAAGTACAGACTGTCCATTTTGAAAGCACCAAACATGGAGCTTCAGCCAGATAAATAATTTAGAAGGAAGTCAAACCTACTTTTATTCCTCTGTATCCTGGCATTTGTATTGTACACCGAAACATGCTTTAGTTTAGATAAGCTACTGCCTGCACACCTGTTCCCCGAACACCAGGCATCACACAGAGAAGCTGCCCACAGGCTATCTTCCCTGTAGTTTTACATAGATCGCTTTGAAAGTCAAAGCAGTTTGGATTAAAAAAAAGAATTTGAATGGCGGCAGCCTGAACACAGGAAGGCTGCACTTCCTAGTGCTGTGTATGAGTCTCTCACGCGTCCCCTCCAACTGCACCATACAAGAGATGAGACTCATAATTATTACTACAGAACAGCAAACAAAACACTACCCACCCGACCCACTCTGAGATCACGCGTTTAAGTTCAGGGTATTCCTTCATCTTGGAGGATCCTGAGGATTCAGATCTTGCCCGAAAGCGCCCCGATCACCCTCGCCAGCCTCGTCGAGTCCAGGTAGGCCACGATCCCACCGTGGTTGGCCCAGCGCTCCGCGCCCTTGCGCCCCGCCCTCGGCTGGTGGTACGCCAGTTCCGCGGGAGCCCCTCCCCTGAGGCACTCGGCCAGGTCGGCCACGCCCCCCCCCAGGGCCCTCAGTATGGCGTGGGGGGCGCAGGAGTCCCACTTGAAGGTGCTGCCCTCCGAGAGGACGTACAGGTCCGCCAGGCCCAGGATGACGCACAGGATCTTGTAGCCGGCGCCGGAGACGTACACCAGCCCGCCGCCGCAGAGCGGGCCCAGCGCGTCCTTCACCGCCTGCTTCTCGCCCGAGCTCAGCACCGCCCTCAGCTCCCCGTCGCCGTCCGCGGAGGCGGCGGAGCGGACCGGAGGCCTCGGCAAGGAGGAGGCGTTGATGGTCCCGTTGATGGACACCCCCCAGAAATGCCGGCCCGTCCAGCTGCAACAGAAACGCACCGCACCCTTTTATATTTTTTGAGACAAATTTTGGATGCATTCGTGCAACCTGGAATAGCCGTTATCAACACTGTAAGCTCATCCCATGGCTGTAAGATCCTCAAGACGATTTGGTGAGGCAAAGACCAGTATGTGTCCTCCGAAAAGCCTGTAGCCACACACCAGCCGCCAATTACTCTAACTCCACGAACCACCAGCTGAGATGAGCAGCCCTTGCATGGGAGAGCTGTGAATCATTTACAACCGGCACAAGCTAACAACATGTTGCTGCATGACTAGAGGACTCCCATAATGTGCCATAGGCTAATCGTTTGAGTAATGCTAACTGAAACCCTGCCTGCCTGGTGAACATTTCAGCCAATCACGAGGCTCATTGTACAGTAGCAGCCAAACTCTCTTAATGTGTTTTAATCGTGCTGGGAGCATCGGGAGCACCGGAGCACCTGGTTTCCTGACTCTCACCCTTGGCCGGAGGCGTCCCTGTGCGCAAAGGGCTGGTTGATGACTCCGATTACGGGCTCCCCGCTGACCCGCAGGTACGCCCCGATCAGGACCAGGGCACAGGGCAGCCCCGAGGGGCACAGCTCGCCCTGCGGGGCCTCGTCCTCCCGACCCTCGATGTACTGACTCGTCGCATCTGAGGAACGGCACAAACACCACAGCCTGTGAGGGGAAGAACCGTCCCCGGTGATACCACAGAGGAAGACATTACAGTGCAGTCTGTCAGTATTCGGACAGAGACACAATTTTTACTGTTCAGGCGCTGTACTCCTGGTCAAAGTCATGGGGGAATGGGGTAGAGCTGGAGCCTATCCCAGCATGCAGTGGGTGAGACTCAGGAAAACACTCTGGACGGGTCACCAGTCCATCGCACACACCATTCACTCACTCACTCATACCAACGGGCAATTTAGCCTCTCCAATTAACCAACTGCATTCAACTGTTCTCCAATCTTTGGACTGTAGGAGAAAACTGAAGTACCTGACAGAAACCCATGCAGACACGAGGAGAACATGTAAACTCCACACAGAAAGGCCCTCAGTCTGGATTTATCACTCGTTACCTTCTTGCTGTGAGGTTACAGTGCTATTACTGCACCACCGTGCCACTCCTAACCGAGCAATTCACACGGTTTATTCTACACGTAACTTACCTGGTTTCTTTAGTCTAAATTGGTCACTACTTTTGAGGTGAAATCACAGCAGATCCTGTGGCTGGAGGACCAGCACTATCCACCCCTGCCCACTGATATTATGGTGACAGAAATTACATTTTAGAATCTAACCACATCCACAACTCGCTGGCCCCACCCATCACATGCATATAGCCTTAATCCACTCATCCAGTAGGACTGGCTTTTTGCTGCCCCATAGGTTGTTAATGCACAGTGTGGAGATGGTCAGACCACTGGGCGGGCAGCCATTACCGATGGGGTCGATCCATATGCCCAGGTCGCTGGGGTTGAGGGGCAGCTCCAGGCTCCGCGCGGCCTCGTCCTCCACCTGCAGGTCCTGGTGAACGGCTCGGGCCAGGAGGGCGGCGGCGGCCGCGTCGCCGTCCAGCACGGTGGCCAGCAGAGCGGCCGTCTCCTCCTCCGTCCCGCACAGCGTCACCGTCACGCTCTCCCCTGGGGGGGGGGGCAACACGAGCCGGTGACCGACGGCCTCCGGGACCGACACCGAGCGCCAACAAGACACTCGCTTTTTTGGATACGTTATTTATCCATCCAGCCTTCCTTCCATTATCTATACCCGCTTATCCTGGCCAGGGATGCAGGGGATGCTGCAGCCTATCCCAGCATGCATTGGGTGAGAGGCAGGAAATACCTCATTTAGAAGTTTTGAATTACACTATTTTTTTCTGTGTTGCTTCATGCGCCTCAGTAACTTTGGAAGCAGCTGTTCAGAGACAACCACATTCTGGGACAACCACATTCCGCTCCATAGCATCACTAACTCCAACTTAATCTGAATGCAAATTCAATCAATCATTTCCATAATGACATAATATTTACCTAATGACTAAAACGACTACTTACATAATTGTTTACAGCCTGACCTTTCATGAGGAAATATAGGTTAAGAACCTTGCAGTGCAACAGAGTCGGTTTAATGCTGCCATTTATTAGATTATTTTTGTGAACTTTAGGTCTCTGCAATCTAGCAACATAATTACTACCTACCTACGAGCTATACAGTTACCACCCATTTTCTAACTCAAATTTTACAGTGAGACTGTGCAATGTGACTGGTATGTTACAGAGCCTATGCAATGTGACTGGTATGTTACAGTGCCTATGCAATGTGACTGGTAATCAAATTTGTCACCATTATTTGTGCAGTTTTAAAAAGGCAGCCAAGTGACTGACAGCCTGTGCTCCAGCCCTCTTTGTGTTAACCAGAACCCCCCTCCCAGGCAGTCTGAATGAGAACTCACCCAGTCCATTCTCAAACTTGTTCGACTCCTCTCCATGGATAAATCCCTTCATCTCTGGGAACTAGAAAACCATGGTAACACCACCACAATCAGCAATTAAGTCGGAAACGAGCAAGAAAATGTCGAGCCTGGGCTTGTTCTCGTCTTCATATTTACGTATGCTATTTTATGCCCCTATGTGTTTAACCGATAAGGTAAAAACCTCGACACAAATGATCAGGTGGAGTGATAATTAATTATCAAAATTTTGACAACGATTATTCCCAGACCTGCGCGACGACGTCGTGTTTGATCATCTCTTGTATCACAACGTCTGCCAGCGTTTTGAAGTCCTGTACAAATTTCTTGTTTTTGTCGTCCCCTGTCTTCTCCTGGATTAGGAGCTCAAATAGCGGGGCCTCCCGCCTGCAGACGCGCGCCACGTTCGCTGCCTTCTCGGACACGCGCAGCAGCAGTCGCAGAAGCTCCGCCATGGCGACCCTGAGAAAAAGCCGGACGTGCAGAAGGACAGGAATGCAATTATTACCAGGGGAGTGAATGTTTAGTTTTGGTTTAGCAAAAGCCTAATTATGCACTATCAATGAACCAGGACATGTGAAAGGCACAACTACAGAGCTAAGATTCATTTCATAAAAGTGATTGTTTCTTGTTACCCGGTGTTTGAAAGCGTAAGCACCAGGTTCAATTGTATTCTAAATATTTTCCGTTTTAAAGAATTGACGTGTAGGCAACAACGATAATAGCTGTCTAATTCAGTCATGACGAATACGGAGGTTTGTGTTGCAAACGCATGAAAGATTAACCGTATACATTTTTAGGTTAACAGTTGGCCTATATTAATCTGTAAAAACAGCAATACATACGCTGTGCATATAATATAAACGGGTAGCCTACATTTAAAAAGTCCCTCAAGATTCACTACACAGCTTCAAACACTGACATTCACACCCCCGAAAACTTAATCGCCCCACCTTCTTCGCGAGTGAACGTGCTAAATGGAAACAGTTTCCATTACGTTACGCAGTCTATAAGGCGGTAGAGGCACAATTTCTTTAACGCCGGAAGAAAATTTCGCTTCGACAATGTAATGGATACAAAATGACCTACATTGATGAGTTATTGTTTCTTTTGTACGTTCGGTTGCCAGTTCCGCTGTTTTATCCCATATTAACAGGCTACAGTCTATGTAGATTTTTAAATACACACAAATAGGCTATTCTCAACATTGAAAATCACAGCCGAGTAGGTTAACCCTGACAAGAATGTCAATACAGAACATCAAAACATGGTTCGATACACATTACTGCAGTGTTCTGACATGCGAAATCAACTCCATCCGGTAAACACCGAGTCTATAACCGGAGTTATACCGCCTCGTCGAAATAAAATGCTATACGCTGATAAACAAAATTAAAGTTCCGGTGACGTTTTCCGTCGTACTCACAGTTTTCCCTATTTGCCAGCAAATGTTGGCCTTTCCTAAGGTTTTTGCTGATCTAAAATAGGCTTTTTGCTTCGCGTCCTGAAGCTGCAGTCCGTAACTTGCTCTCGTTTCTTGTAGCCTATAATAGAATGTTAAGAATTTTCTCTTGGAGCTTCGTCAAGGTAAATGCAGGGAGTTCTCAGGCTTATTACGCTCCAATCTCAAGAGCTGTGTGGCCTGTTCGCGTTCATTTACATCAGTGCAGATGTGCTGGAAAAAGCACAGAGGTGTTTCTCCATTCAAAATGTTGCCTACAGCGCAGTAGAGCAGGGCGGAGTTATGATTCATTTCTGTGATATGTTAGACATTCTAAGATGTGAAGAAGGGCGACCCTTGTGGTGTTTAAAAAAACTGCAACAAGCGATTTTGTAGTTGAGTTCGTCGAAAATAAGAAATGGCACGGGTTCACTTGCATGCGGTTAGTTACATATTTTTCCAAATGTACCTGTAGGCTATACGATTAACGAAAATAAATACGGGTGCGTGGGCTATAACGAACGGCGGGCAGATCTTCACATAACTATTTAAATCGTATAGTTTAATGTTTGCATGAGAAATCAAAATCAATCACGCTGTTTAATGCCCGAAATGAACGAAATATGGATGATTAGAAATACCTATCATTTATCATAATTTAAATTATGAAAGTCTGGCTGCATTCATGCTTGATGCCTGCCAGGTAACTTTTAAGAGGGAGCAGCAATGTAATGCATTCAGTGCATTTTTTCTTCTTCAAGCGTCAGACAGTAATGCAGGAAACATATATTTAACAAAAATTTCAGAAAAGCCTCCACCACAACATATAATATCAAATCTATCAATATTTGTCCACTCTTTCTTTTGTGCACTCTGCTACCACTATAAGTCTTTTGTGCTTCCAGTCAACAAATTACAGCTGTCCTCCCAACAAAAGATACCAAACGTGTCAATGTTATGTTAGAACCATTTACATTTATTACATTACATTACAGGCATTTGGCAGACGCTCTTATCCAGAGCGACGTACAACAAAGGCATTTGCCTTCAAAAATGGCTCTAATATTCAAACAAACTACCCAAACACACCTTAGCTGCCTTGTAGAATTCTGTGCCATGTGCATCTAAAATGGCTAAAGGAGATATTTCTGATGAGATTAGATATAATAATTCAACTGCATAAGGAAGGTGAAAGCTGAAAAGAAGTGTAAAAAACAGGAATTTCCAAAACAGGGAACAGACAGAGAAAAAATTACTCTTAACAACCATGCAAGAACTGGTCGAACCACCAACACAATCACCATCATAAAGACAGCACTTAAAGATTTTGTCTTTGCGAGATAGGAAAAAGTAAAGCTCCACTCTGGCTTCAGATCCAAAGAAATCCACAGGTGTTTCTGTCAATCCTTCCACTGTGAGAAGACAACTCAATGCTATAGGTCTGAAAGAATGTGCAGCTTTAAAAAAAATAAAATAAAAAAGCCACCACTGAATAAGGAACTAAAAGGGAAAAATATTTTCACCAGTACCCCGGAACTGGACACCTAAGATGTGAAGGTAGGTTTTATGGGCTGATGAGTCTAAATTTGAGATTTTCGGAAACAATAGAAGGCAGTATGTACGCCACCAAAGCAACGAAAGACACTTAGAACCATGTCTGCAACCATCAGCCAATCATAGTGGAAGATCAGTGCAAGTTACATATCATGCAATACCCTCTGGACAATGTTTTATATGGAGCAAATTCATGCAAGATAATGACCCCGAGCACACTGCTAGGAAGATCAAGCTGCTGGTGTTCTCGGAACAATGGACTGGTCGCCGCAGAGTCCAGACCACAACATCACTGAATTGTTTTGGGGTTACTTGGGTCGAGAGGGGCAGGAAATGCAACCAACTCCTAAGACTGAACTTTGGAAGTGTTTACAAGAACAATGGGAAAACATCCCTGCAGATTTCTTCAAGAACAAAGCAAGTATCCCAAAAAGAATGGGGGCTGTAATAAAGGCAAAGGGTGGACACACTAAATACTGAAAGATTTGATGAAAGATTTGATATTGTGCATAGTTGTGGAGATTTTTGCATTAAATATATGTTTGCTGCATCATTTTCCGACAGTGAAAGATAGCTAACTTGCACCGAATCGCTGTTTTCATTGGAAAGTAAATAAAAGAGGGTGGGTCTCTGATTTTTGCAGTGCTGTACAGTAAATGGCGAAATGTAAACTCTAAATGAGGTTGGCCAACTTGTCAAGCCTACCACACCCCAAATCCATTTGTACAGCTGACACGTAGTAGACACAAGGCCGTAATAGCCTACTTTCACCACTAAGTGAACAAATTTATTTTTCTTTAATGATTTTTTAACAGAACTGACTGCTGCAGTGTGGACAATATCCGTTACATAGTGCATTAGGCGGAGCTTTTAAGACTAAATGGGTCAATGTGTTAGTACACAGTAGCTCACAGGCAGTGCAGTGACGAGACAGAATTCTCCTCATAGAAAAGATCTCTTCAAATACAGGTAATTTCTTATTCCTAAATTTGATAAATATGTACTGTATCTGCATAAACCTGCATCTTATTTAATGTCTAATGTTGATTACATGCATACATATTCAAAGTGTGGAAATGTGGTAAAAATGTTTCAAAAATTTACAGATTTTTTTTTGGAACAATTCTATTGTTATTTGTGGTATAGTAGCAAGTTAGAGAAAACATCCCAACTGCTTCTTGCGAAAGCAACAATAACAGCAATTGTAAAAATCCTACAATTAATACTACTACTAATAATAATAATAATTATTATTATTATTGTTATTATTTACCTGAACTTATCTTATGTTGCTAAGTGTATTAGTAGCTAATAGTGTCAAAACTGGTAAAACCACAATCAGCTCTAAACATTCAGCTATTATAGCCAAAGGAATTAACAATAAATGTTTAACAGTCAGTGAAATAATTTGCTACAGGAATCTATTAAACACAATCCATGTTAATATTTCTAATTTGTTGTTATCAGGAGAGTCTGAGCATAAAACATTTACCTATTTAACCTACCGTGACACCTTTTTGCCGATTGTCGGAAAATAGCATTAATCGTTCTCTATGGTGGTGATAAAGACAATGATGATCCTTAACTACATGTTTTCCTGAAGACACACCCAGCATCTAGGCTAACATTTTCAATACTTATTTTCAGAATTTAAGACTAGACAAAACATGTGTCATCTAGGGTGTCACAGTAGAAGAAAATAGTGTTCATTTTGAAACTAAGCCGAAAAGGTAGGATTCAGTGGAATTTCTTAAGAAAATATTTGAAATGATCTAGGTAAACTGAAGCATAAATGATACGATGACACTATCACTACGTTCAGTAATTCTACCGGTGTACTGTATGTTAGCAATATCCGAGCTGAACACCAATACTACATGTATCTTTTTTTGTCTAGGGGGACCATGTCAGATTTGGAGAACTCCATTATGACTATAATCCACATGTTCCACAAGTATTCCAAGAACAAATCCACACTGAAGAAGACAGATCTGAAGGATCTAATTAATAACGAAATGAGTCACTTCATCATGGTACGTATGCTTTTATAGTGCAATCAAAAGGGTGGAGGCGTGGGTTGCTTTGCGGCACAGAGCCACAGTGTGGATCATACGAGATGCGAGGCAGCTGTGTTTAAGTGTGACGAGTGTCCCTTATGTTTTTTAGAGGACGCTGGACGGGATAAGCTCGGCACGGTCAGTGCTCTTTACAGGTGCACCGCGAACGTGTTCACTGTGCGCCCGAACAGAGCGGTTAGTGCGCAGGCTTTTCTCATGCATACTGCTGAGTATGGTTAGACGCATATTTAACACACATTACAGGCTGTTTTATGGCCACATAATTGCTGCTGCAATGAACAAATTAAACAATAATAATAATAATAATAATACAAAATTCAATAAAAAAAATAATTACTCTGCCATCTCAAATAAAATAATAATATTCCAAGTAAAAATCAAAGTAAAAAAATAATAAATAAAACTAGGGGCCACAGAACAACAGGAGACAGCAAGTGCAGATCAGACCTTTACTTACCAGTGACAATTAGTAGCCTGTGGGCCCTTGGTGAACATTTTTAATGTACGGTAGCAGTAGGATATGCACGTGGGACGTGGTCAGTTGTGTCCACTGCAGAAACCAGTTTCTGTTGACAAAGTTTAACATTTTAAACATACTGCAAGGTTAAGCAGATACTGTAGACATGGATGTGCAGAAGGTGATGTTTGCATTTACCCGGCTAATGTCTAGGAAAGTTCTCATTATATAACATTGTGAGATAATGATATGGTGAAATGTTCTCCGAACACTCTTGTAATATTTTTATTGTTACGTACAAGTACTGTCAGATCAGAGAAAAATGTTGCAGGCACGTCACACACAAGCTTCTTGGCAGTATCCCCTGATGGCTGTTCACATCATCAAGAAAAACATAGGATGCACATCAAATACATTTTAAAGAATGTTCCAGAAGGTTTAGAAAAAGCAGATATGTTTAATGTTGTCAGCACCCAAGTAAAAACTGGAAAACCTGAATAACATTCTAATGCCATTTCTGAAATAGTTCTTGTGACTTGAATATAGCATTCCAGGGGAATCAAGGAAACTGGACAACTGCATGTGTTTGGAATGTCCTAACTTTCCTAACATCCCAGGAATGTTCCAAAAACCAGACAGACCTTATGTGCACATACTGTGAAATAGGAGCCTTGTTGCCTCAATATGCTTGCAAAGGTAAATACAAAAAGACAGGATAAAAATATCAAATACTTGAAAAGATAACCAAAACATCTTGCATTACGTTACATTTTACCTTACATTTATTTGGTGAATGCTTTTATCCAAAGTGACGTACAATAAGTGCTTACTGAAGGTCACTGGATCATCAACTACAAAACACAGGTCCGATAAGGTACAATACTCATTTTGTACAGTTATTCATAGCCATGAACACATTAAGCTTAATGCAATAGAAGACAGGAGAGGACCAAGACAAATAATGATATACGGTATGGATCATTACCATATTACGCTATCAGTATCAAGTAGATTTTTAGTTTATCTATAACCTTACTAGTGAAAAGTCCCTTTCATACGCCACCAGCCATAGCTGATAATACCGGTATTCAACATGCGGTAATCATTCCATTTTGATAGCTCACATCAGGTGCATCGCATCACAAATCTGCTCACCCCAAACAGGCAGTGCCAGGCTCTACCAGGCATTATGACACTCATAGAACAAACACATCCGAGGGTACTGGCGGTTCGCTTGCATTTATGCTTTGGTTTGCGCTGATGTGTTGTAGATGCATTTCTGTTTTCTGAAATCGATTGAAAGTCAGAATGATTTGCCTTTTGCATTTTGCAGCAGAAAGCAAAACGAAAGAGAAAGAGGCCACAGACACTGAAGGCATCTGTGTTTACAGATTGCAATTTACAATCCCCTTCTGATTTCCTAACATGGCACGGAGATAATAAAAACTAACAGCAGAATGTGGTGAAGATCTGCTCAGAAATTACAGGAATGGCCCAGCTTGGCCTTTCAGTGTTATATGAAAACTGCCATCCTGGATGACCGAGCTCACCCGCTGTTTTCCAAATGCAACCCGTCAAGCCTCTTTAACACAACAAAAATCGAACTCTGCGTTCAACACCAAGTAAGGCGGTGACTACATGAGAAGAACTGAGTATCGCCAGCTGCAGAAAATTTGACGTCATACATTTGGGAAGACGGGGGTTTGGAGAACTGTAAATCAGGGGTGATAATAGCAGGTTGTGTTTCTTTTTGTTTGTTTTTTTTTTGGTTGCACAGCTCAGGAGACTGAGACATACAGAATGAGCTGTTCTTCCACCTTTGCATCTGTCTGTGTCACACAAAGCCGTAATGAGATTGCACGTGCTATGAAGGGTCAGCGTCAAACTAGGTCAAAGTTCAAAGGATTTGAACTTCGAGCGACTCTGCGTTAATTTTGAGCTGTGCACTATGCCAGGAATATCGTCCTTGCCAAGTAGGGCATCAGTGCTCCCTCCCTCGGAAAATAGTGGTCTGACGCCATCTTGAGAGGTTTGACGCTGATTATGTACAAGCAGCTTTTCCTTCTGGCCGTTGATATGTGTTACCCCTCTTAAAATCTACCAGAGCAAAGGTCGCCAAGAGCTGCGCAGGTTTAAATGGGTTCATCCTTTCGCTTTTTAAAAACCTTTTTGCCAAATTTGTACTTCCTGAAATTCACTCTTTGCACAGGGACAGTTAATAATAAACCTCGTAATGTTTTATTAATCTGTTCGGTATGCTGTCAAATGTGTGGATTTTTAGTGCACACACACATTTCACACACACAATGTTGCGCCTTTTGTTTCCACTAACTGATCACCATGATCATTGCTTACCTGGATTTTAGGAATGGTTCAGTTCATTACATCGATGGCATTTTCATCCATTTCATGCTAAATTTCGTTATGGTGATATGCTACTATTGATATGAAAGAAAATGAAAGAGGTCCTAGATGCATTGTTAATTGAAAAAAAATCGGATGAATCATTATACTTTACCTATAAAGAAGCACCTGCTTATTTGTTCATAATGTATTTTATTATACTGTATGTTCTTGTGAAACAGGTACAACAGGTTCAGGCACAATATATTCCAAAATATTTGAGAAATGTTATTTTAATACCAGATTAAATGGTGACAAATCATTCAGTTCATTACTTTGAATTCTAATTGAAGTGATCTGTCCTGGTAATAATTATCACTTGAAGCTCGTTTGTCACACACACCTCTGGTCTTGTCACTCTCCTGCAGAACATCCAGGATAAGGAGACATTGGACCAGGTATTCACTGACCTGGACCAAAACGGAGACCTGGAGATTGACTTCCAAGAATTCATAGCCTTGGTTGCCATGGTTACATCAGCATGTCATGACCTCACAAAGACCTGTTAGGGGGGAGTGGCTTGTGAGTTTCAGCGTGGTAAGAACTATTAACCCACTTCATTAAATGTCGTGCATTGGTTTTTAGATGGTTTATTTGTAATATTTAGCATATGAATGAGCAGGTGCAGTGGTGGCTGGTGAGCTGCAAACAGACGGCGTGGAAAACTTCCCTTTAAACCAGGAGTTCCTAAACTATGGCGTTACCTGAAAGTTCTGAAAATTTAGGAAACAAATCATTTTTTTGTCTCTGTAAAATGTTAATGTAAGCTACTATACATGTTGAACATCACAGCCACTCAACTATAATGAATCAATGAAGCATGTGAGGCCATGGTGTAACCCCAGCTTTTCCATGAATATTCTCAAAGCATTAGTGAGGTCAAAAGTACATGCATCCACAATTTTAAATAATGTTGATTAAATGTGCAGAATTTTGCAATGCAAAATAGCCTAATTGAGAAGAACTGGTCAGGGATTGGATTGAGTCATTTCTGAATTGATCACTGCTGTAAATCTAGAAAAATGACCAAAAAACAGGTCGAGACCAATAGTCGGTTTAAGGGGAAGTTTTTCACCCTGTCAGTTTTCAACTGAGTAGCCACCACAAGACAGGCAAGAGCAATTCAGATTATAATGGGATGAATTTAAAGTGCAGTCTGTAAGCATTTGGACAGTGACACAATTTGTTATTGTGTCAGCATATTGGATGTGAAACAAAACAATGAATCTGAGAAAAAAGTGCTGACTTTCAGGTTTAATTTGAGGGTATTTAAATCCGTAGCAGGTGATCCAGGTAGGAATTACAGCCCTTTTTATACTTAGTCCCCCCATTTAAGTGGACCAAAAGCAATTGGACAAATTAACATAATCTTATTAACATAGCCATAATGAATACATTTAATGAGTAATGTAAATCCTGTGCATCTGATGACTGTCTGAAGTCTGCAGTCTAGAGTCTGTGACTTGTAGACATCACCAGACGCTGGGTCTCTTCCCTGGTGATGCTCTGCCAGGCCTGTACTGCAGCCATCTTCAGTTCCTGTTTGTTCTGGGGCCTTTTTCCTTCAGCCTTGTCTTCAGCCAGTGAAACACATGTTTAATTGCATTCAGGTCAGGTGACTGACTTGGCCAGCCAAGAGTATCCCCCCCCAAGATGGCATTCCCGGAATTCCAGAAGCTTCTTCCAGGCATCTTCCTGAGTGGCTGCATGAGGTGCAGTGTGTCCACCCCAGCAAACCATCACTGGGAGAGAAACAGGCCCCCACATGCATTAGTATTTCCCACTCTTTAAGTGTACCCATAGCTGTAAGCAATGCCAATAAACCCAGATCCTACAATGCCAATAAAGAGAGTGACTCTATAAATGATCAAGCTGATCTTTTTTTTTTTTTTTGCTCAGATACAGAGGGGAGAACAAGACATGGGAGTTTAAATGTTTCAATCATTCTGCTTTTCAAGGTGCTCTTCATTTTATCGAAATATCTTGGTAAGAGGTAGAATATGTTTTTTAACTGTTATTTTTTTTTCCATGGCAATGAAAGGAACCTGCTCAAATTTTAAAATTCAAACCACATTAAAAATATGTGTCAAAAATGATATTATGGCTTCTAAATAATACAAAATAATCCATAAAAGGACATAAAGTAGAATTACATACTGACCTCTTGTTGCAGAGAGACACAATCTCCCTGTGAAAGAATGCCAGTTTAAAATGGTTACTTACTGAAATAATAAATCAACATGAAGACTCATTAAGTAATGTGATACTACATTAACAATTCAGCAACTGACAAACAGGCTGAAGAGCAGCATGGTTATTACAGCAGTAAGGGGTATGACAGGATCATTACAGAGGTGAGGGCTGGGTATAAGAGGGTCAAATGATTTTCATGCCACAAAAAGAAACAACTTTCTGCATTTCGTGCACGAAAAGTAACCTAAAATGCGTTGTAAAATGTTAAACTTAGTTTCGCATTTCCTGAACCAAACACTGGACACATTGACACTAGCAAATATAAATAAAAAAAACTAAAATGTGCAATATTGCTAATTATATTGCTAATTGGCTTAATTAGCTACAAGGTTCACTGTGTTTCATTCCAAATTTCAATCAAACAGGCGTTGGTTAATGCTAGCTTATGTTGGTTGCGTTTTACTACTGCTGTAATATGCCATGACCTAGGTACTGTCAACAGGATTAGGCAATTGCTATGTTCCAGTATTCTATTACTATCACTACGCCATATCTACCATATATAGCCACATGTAGGCCACCATCGACATATTAGCCAACTGCCAGCAATAAATTAGGATTTAATTGCATTTAAAGTGCATTTTTGTGTCTTCTGCAGTAAGCTAAATACACAAACCTATCCAGCTGAAAGCATGTAGTATTATTAGGCTAATTGCATTGGATAAGTACTTTAGAATCTCACCCAGAAACTGTAAGAAATTTGGTTCTATAAAGGACACCTGTTACGCAATTTCAGCAACTGGGTTCGTACACACCCACGCCTACAATAAACACTGGGCTATTTATAGGCTTTAGTGTGATACGGCTACTAAACCGTCAGAAGCGTGCATTTTAAAAAGAACAACAGAGACATGACTAACGGTTCGCTGAAAACATTTGATTGCACTAGAATGACAGTGTGAATTGAGGTAATTGATCCAAACATTGTAGACAGCGTAACTACACATGCGATGACTAAAAGTTAAAGTTGAAAAAATCAGACCAATCATTTTAAAGATAATCGTTGCATGCTTTTTTGTTCATAAAGTATTTCATTATATGTTATTTATTATTAAAGAACATTTATTATTAAAGAACAAAACAAAGACCTGGAGATTGCCTTCCAAGAATTCACAGCCATGATCGCCATGGTTACATTAGCACGTTGTGGCCTCACAGAGACCTGTTATGGGGGAGTGGTTCGGGAGTTTCAGTGTGGCAAGAACGATTAACCCAGTCAAATGTTGTTCATTGGTTTGCAGATGGTTTATTTCAAATACAAAGGTATTTTACATAAGAATATTATATTTATAAACACGCCTGGCGTTGTTGTTCACGTTGTTGCAATGCTGACGGAAACTTTGTACAAGGCACTATCAATATTAAAGGACTCAAGATGAATAATACTAAGCATAAAATATCCCTGTATGCCGACGATATCATTTTATATATAAAATACCCAGAATTTTCTTTTTGCCATACTTACATAATACAATAGAGAAAGTTGGCAGATTTACGGGATATAAAATACATTTTAAATCGAATGTTTGCCTCTAATGGATATGCATAATTGGAGGACTCAACCACTATCTCTGTTAGGAAGAATTAATGTTGTAATAATGAATCTTCTTCCAAGACTCAATTTTCCACATATTACCATGTTACTTATCATCATTTTTAAAATCTCTTAACAAGTACACTTGCATAAAAAGCCACATATTAGTTTAACAACCCTATAGAAGCCAGACCCCATTGGGGGGTCTTTGCGTCCCCAAACCCCAACATCCATTATTATTTTTGTTCAGCCTAACTAAGAAATCTAGTGTCATGGTCTTTGGGTACACAGGATTACTCATGGGTCCAAATGGAAGCCAGTCTTGTGGATCCTTTACCAGTGGATTCTCTTATGTTTACATACATTAATAAACACTTTAATAACAAAAAAATATACAAAACATTGTTTCACAGATATAACACATTTCACATGGAATGAGGCTCCCTCAGAAGCATTATACAATAAATTAAAATTACATCCAATATAACTGATCTGTCGATTGCACTCGTAAAGATCCTCGGTAAGCTGGCGTCAAAGAAAGGCTAATTGCCCCCTCTGAGATGACACTCCAGGAAATCCAGAACCTTCTTCCAGGCATCTTTCTGAGCGGCTGCATGCGGTGCAGTGTGTCCACCCCAGCAAACCATCACTGGGAGAGAAACAGGCCCCCACACGCATTAGTATTTCCCACTCTTTAAGTGTACCCATAGCAGTAAGCAATGCCAATAAACCCAGATCCTACAATGCCTCTACGCTCCATAAATTCTACAGTCAAGCTGAGAGAAGTCAGAGACGGAGGGGAGGACAACACTTGAGAGTTCAAATGTATAAATTACTCTGCGTTTCAAGGCGCTGTTCATTCTATCAAAATATCTTGTCGTGTGGGAGAATGTGTGTGCAACTCTACATTGTAACGAAAGGAAGACAAAACCTGTAAATATTTAAATATTCTAAATACACATTCAAAATATTTGTGTTAAAAATTAGAAACCATAAAATACACAAAAAGATATTATTATGGCTTCTAAATAATACTAACAAACGTCAGAGGACAAAGTAGAAGTACATACTGCCCCCTTGTGGCAAAGAGACACAATCGCCCTGTGAAAGAAGGACAGCTTTAAAATGGCTACTTATTATTGAATTGGTTGCTTACTACATTAACAATTTAGCAGCTGACAAACAAGCTGGAGAGTAGTAGGGATAGTACAACAGTAAGGGGTACAAGAGGCTCATTACAGAGGTAAGGGATATGAGAGGGTTATTACAGCGGTGTGGGGTATGAGAGGGTTATTACAGCAGTGAGGGGTATGAGAGGGTTATTACAGCGGTAAGGGGAATGAGAGGGTTATTACAGCGGTAAGGGATATGAGAGGATTATTACAGCGGTGTGGGGTATGAGAGGGTTATTACAGCGGTGTGGGGTATGAGAGGGTTATTACAGTGGTAAGGGGTATGAGAGGGTTATTACAGTGGAAAGGGGTATGAGAGGGTTATTACAGAGGTAAGGGGAATGAGAGGGTTATTATAGCGGTGTGGGGTATGAGAGGGTTATTACAGCAGTAAGGGGTACAAGAGGCTCATTACAGAGGTAAGGGGAATGAGAGGGTTATTATAGCGGTGTGGGGTATGAGAGGGTTATTACAGTGGTAAGGGGTACAAGAGGCTCATTACAGAGGTAAGGGGTATGAGAGGGTTATTACAGTGGAAAGGGGTATGAGAGGGTTATTACAGAGGTAAGGGGTATGAGAGGGTTATTACAGCGGTAAGGGGTATGAGAGGGTTATTACAGCGGTGTGGGGTATGAGAGGGTTATTACAGTGGTAAGGGGTATGAGAGGGTTATTACAGTGGAAAGGGGTATGAGAGGGTTATTACAGAGGTAAGGGGTATGAGAGGGTTATTACAGCGGTAAGGGTAGAGAGGGTTATACAGCAGTAAGGGTATGAGAGGGTTATTACACGGTGAGGGTATGAGAGGGTTATACAGCAGTAGGGAATAGAGGGTTATTACGCAGTAAGGGGTATGAGAGGGTTATTACAGAGGTAAGGGGAATGAGAGGGTTATTACAGCGGTAAGGGGAATGAGAGGGTTATTACAGCGGTAAGGGGTATGAGAGGGTTATTACAGTGGAAAGGGGTATGAGAGGGTTATTACAGTGGTAAGGGGTATGAGAGGGTTATTACAGCGGTGAGGGGTATGAGAGGGTTATTACAGCAGTAAGGGGCATGAGAAGGTTATTACAGCAGTAAGGGGAATGAGAGGGTTATTACAGTGGTGAGGGGTATGAGAGGGTTATTACAGCAGTAAGGGGCATGAGAAGGTTATTACAGCAGTAAGGGGAATGAGAGGGTTATTACAGCAGTAACAGCAGTCAGTAAGAAAGGGTCTCTGCCTACATTTGGTAGGCCGCATGGTCCACAGTGAGATGCGGGCATTAGGTGAGTATGGAGGTTCAAGCAGGTGACCCGCGCCAGGGTACGACACCCAGGTGAGCAGGTGGGATTTATTGGAAGCTTGCAGTCCCTCCTTTATCTGAAAACAGCACAACGAAATTACGACATAAGCATGAAAAAACATGAGCATGAAAAATTTACTCTTTACTCAATCCTCAAAGCATTTCAGTACATGAATGCTGTAAAACTGCTGTATCTGAGCTGCTGTATCTGAGCTGCTGTGTGTGAGCTGCTGTGTCTGAGCTGCTGTATCTGAGCTGTTGTATCTGAGCTGCTGTGTCTGAGCTGCTGTGTCTGAGCTGCTGTGTCTGAGCTGCTGTGTCTGAGCTGTTGTATCTGAGCTGCTGTATCTGAGCTGCTGTATCTGAGCTGCTGTGTCTGAGATTCTGTGTCTGAGCTGCTGTGTCTGAGCTGCTGTGTCTGAGCTGCTGTGTCTGAGCTGTTGTATCTGAGCTGCTGTATCTGAGCTGCTGTGTCTGAGCTGCTGTGTCTGAGCTGCTGTGTCTGAGCTGCTGTATCTGAGCTGCTGTGTCTGAGCTGTTGTATCTGAGCTGCTGTATCTGAGCTGCTGTGTCTGAGCTGCTGTGTCTGAGCTGCTGTGTCTGAGCTGCTGTGTCTGAGCTGCTGTGTCTGAGCTGCTGTGTCTGAGCTGCTGTATTCTGAGCTGCTGTATTCTGAGCTGCTGTGTCTGAGCTGCTGTGTATTTTGAGCTGCCAGTTGCTGGGGACGCTGCGCGATACATAAATGGCGGGAAAACGGGAAATTCACCTGGGCTGCGTTCTCCAAAACCGAGCAGCTGATGTCGTCTTCGGAAGTGACCAACAGCAGGGGGCAGCGCAGGTTCTCCACCTGCAGAAACACACGGACACAGGACAGGGGTCTCAGGCCTGGAATCTCCGTGGATTTCATCCTAAATCATATGTGCATATGAATGTGTGTACGAATGTGCGTACAAATATGAATATGCATATGAATTAACCTTTCGGAAATTTCACGCATTTCATATATAGTCTGACAGGTATTATGTATGACCTACCCGTAGGCTATATTCTCTATGGGTAGTGCCTCTTACAGTTTTTTTTTGATTGCTAAGACACATTTAATGAAATAATTCCCCTTTTTCTCAGAACTATTAACACAATCCCAAAACTACACATAAATCAGCACAAACCTCAAACATCCATGCCAAACTCAAATTATCTTCTCAAAAACATATACTCTTCCATCAAAATTAAACTTTGCCTTGAAATGGCACACACAAGCCATCGAAAACACAGACATTGTAGATTACACATAACACACCAGTGAGATAAATTCAAAGCACTACTGCAAAAACCCTTTATAGCAGTGTGTAAGGAGTTATTTTCTCCTGGTTATTCTACTTATTTTATGGTTTTCAGATTTTGATCTTTGCAATGTTACACTACTAACAAATGAGGGAGTGCTGTAGTACTGAAAAGTGATGCTGAGTGAAAAGTACTGTACAGTAACCACAACACAATTGAAGGAACAAAAAAATGTAGTATTTTCAAAGGAGAGTAGCATTCATAAAAGGAACTCAGTATATGCAGCACTATAAACACAAACAGCAATAAAATCTAAAGAACATATCGTCTGTAAATACACTTCAACATTATATAGACAGCATATCCTCACAGTAGTACAGCAAATACAATACGTAACATTACAGTAAATTATAGTACCTGTTTTCTTGTCTGAAAGTATGGACAATGGATGCCACTGTGAAACGATTCAAGTTTGGCTGAACTCTCTGTCCAGCTTCCCTCATCATCATACCATGCACCAGCACATGGTCAAGGTGGCACGTATTTCGTCTGGGACAAATTGTCTCCTGCCTCTTCGTCTCCTTTGTCTTCCTGGTCTTTGGACAGCTTATCCGTTTTGAAGATCCATTGTTCAAAAGCACACAGATGCAAACTGTGGCCCTATTTACTGATCCAGAGATTGTGACCGGTGTGTAAACAATTTTGCTGCCAAGTGTTTGCACCTAGAGAAAGGTGTGTTACCTGAGTTTATGTTGTGATGACCTGAGTTAAGTGTTTTGACTACTAGTGTTTGTTGCATGAGCACAATGTGTAACCAGTGATTCATGAGAGCATTTGTTTGTAGAGATTAGCAGAAAAAGTTTAACAATTTGCAGCATGTGTTAAAACAAGTGAAAAGTGTTTATAGTTTTGAGAGATGTGTTGGTCCTCTGAGAACTGAAGTAATAATTTGGGAGTTTTTGCTAAAAGAACCAGTTTTAGTGTGTTAGCAATCGAGAAAAACTGTAAATAATTGCCCGAGTATAGACCTAGAAAATAAGAACAAAATAAAATATCCCTGACCGTTCTTTTATATGTATGGCAACTGTGACTTTGTCTATTGGCAGTGTTCATGTCTATATATTATCCTATAACGCACCTGCTCTGTTTTATATTTATTTATAATATAATTTATACTGTGGAGGTCACACAGAATCTTATTTTCTCACTTGGTTCAAATTGCCGAATGTTCCCACAGTGCCGATGTGCGGAAGAGACTCGCACGGTCGACGATGTGTTCGGTCGCAAACGCTCAAATACCTTAATTTTGGTGCTTAGAGGAAGAAATTCGGGAAGGGTAGCCCGTTTAAAATCCACGTAGCCTGGAAGGTCATGGCTGTACGCTACCTTAGACCTGAAACAGACACAGGGGGCTTCGCTGTTTGGTGGGCACAGCAGAATCTCACTAAATGTACTCTATTCATATTCTATCGCAGGATTTCTGCTCGCTTTAGAGCTTGGGGTTTTTAACAGGGGGGCCACAGACCTCCGGGGGTCCTCGAAGGTACTGTAGGGGGTCCCCTGGCCAGATTTGATGATGCAGTGACAATATTTGGGAAAATGTTTCAAAAATTAAAAAATGTAACTTATGATGGGGTCCCCTGGGTGCCTTTGAGCCTGAGTGGGGGCTCTCTGGATCGGAAAAGGTTGAAAAGCTTTAAATGGACTGCATTTATATAGCGCTTTTATCCAAATTCACACACACACTCACACACCAACGGTGAAAGGCTGCCATGCAAGGTACCAGTCAGCTCGTTGGGAGCAATTAATGGTTAGGTGTCTTGCTCAGGGACACTTCAACACTCCCAGGGCGGGGGATCGAACCGGCAACCCTCCAACTGCCAGACTCCAACTCTTACCTCCTGAGCTATGTCGCCCTTCAAAGTCATTCAGTCCCGACGTCGTGCTACTTACGCTCCGAAGCTCACCACTTTCCCATCGGCTTCCACGCCCTGGGCCGTGGACCCGATCGGCCCGTTTATTGCAATTATGCACCGAGGCTGAAAGACAAGAGGCACAGGAGAGGGATACGTGTTCATACTTGTGCACCCAGCACGTTCCACTGAGAATCCCATTACTGGAGGGGGAAGCAGCAGCTTGGTACCACAAGGCACTTAAGACACTATGCCAGCATTATTAAGACACTATGCCAGCGTGTGAACCCGCGGCATCGAATCCAGACCGTGCCAACCGGTCAGCGTTGGTTAAAGGAGGACTTCCCTAATTCAGGATTCATACCGCCATTATAGAGTGCAAAATATGCCGTTCAATAGATCTAAACTGAAGAAACACATAAGATGGCAGTGTATCTAATATCTACTAAAGAGCACATCATTTGTCTCGGCTAGGTTAAGTACACGTTCAGCTTTATGAACTGAGGAGCCACTTGGCCAATATCATTAAGAAATAGGTCATGCAAAAATGCTTGATCAACAGAATACTCAAAGCCCCTCTTGACAACAATATTTTAGCTTTTTAGCATGTTGAATAACTGCAATTGGATCCAAGGACATAGCACCACATGCTACATATTTATGTGGTCTATTTGTCAATATCAGATCCGGGAGAGCTGAATTTGCAGGATTCTTTAAATCAGGTCAAGTTGGCATGGAGATAAGCCGAGTGAAATTTAATGAATTAGATAACCAATTAAATTTAAGATCACATACAACAGCCAGCTCAGTGGTCTTACATAAAATCAATGAGTTGACTATATTAGTGATGGCGTTGCAGATGGTGGGCGATAGACACCAGAAATAACTAGAGACACGTTTGCCGCAGTTGTTAAGTTTGTTAAAAAGACAGATAAAATCACGTTTTAGTATAAGGCCCAATCCTGTCACTTTTATTGAATAAAAATGCAGAACAGGTCAGTTTCAGCTAAATTCCAGAGAATGTGAGGTTTCGAACTGATCATTACTCAACGTCGGTATTTCAGTTGGCAGCAGGCGCCTCCCCCCCCCGCGACTCTCGGGTTGCAGACTCACGCTGACGGGCAGTTGAGTGGCGATGCGCAGGGCGAGGTAGGCCCCGTAGGACAGCCCCAGCACGGCCACCCGGCTCCCGCACACCTGAGGGTGATTCTGCAGCAGCTGGAACGCTGCCTGAGGGGAGACAGGACCGGGCGAGATCAGCCTCAGCACAGACACGGCGCCAGCACAGATTCCGCAGGCACGCTAGGGACCCAGCTTATCTCCTCAGGCACGTTTGTGAATCCGCCGAACCCGAATCTGGAGCAGTGGATGTTCTCTATGGCAAAACGTCATGGGGAAACTACCGTTATCGACTGGATCCCTTCGTCATTAACAAGCCAGGAGGCCATCTGATTGGTCGATAAAACCTGGGCTCCATGGTTTCGCAGACTTGATGACACAGTGTGGCTGCTGTTTAATCGTTTCCCCCCTTTTTTTCCTCCACAATCATGCCTCTCACTGCCACTCACACTCCTGCAAAGGGGGTCTGGAAGTGGACCGCATGTAATGCTCTTTGGCACTAACCAAGGTACCAGTGACCACACCAAACTCTCCCAGCAGCTGTGCCATTTTGCTCTTCACCGTGTGACACTCCCAGTACCGCTACATATCAGCCTGTAAGGGATAAGCTCGTGTTGTGACATCCTGCAGGAACAGGAATCTGTGCGAGCAGGACAGCGCTGTAAAACTTCATTTTCAGAGTGAGGGAAATGGGTCTGTGGCAGAATTCATTCAAAATAATTCTAAACGGACAACTGACAGGAGCAATAATAATAACACAGTAAATGTACATCCTCCTGAACCTGCAATTATATTAAAATGACTTTTAAAATAATAATTTCACCTGGATGTAGTCGTCTCCCACGTTGATCGCATCGAGCGGCCCGGGAATGTCTCTGTGGCCGAAGTAAGCCAGAGCGAAGCTGGCTACGCCCCGGGAGGCCAGCAGGGCGGAGCGGTACTCCACCAAACCGCCCCCCATTCCCCAGCAGTCCAAAACCGCAGGGAACGGCCCTGGACCTGAGAGAGGAACACAGAGACAATGTTCAGAATCAACACCAGGGGGGCGCACTCAGGCAGCCTCAACACCAGGGGGCGCACTCAGACAGCCTCAACATCAGGGGGCACACTCAGACAGCCTCAACACCAGGGGGGCGCACTCAGACAGCCTCAACACCAGGGGGCGCTAATTATGCAATAATCTGGCTACTAGAAAACATCATCTAATTATGCAATTCGTTGAATTCATTCAGTTAACATTCATTCAATATATGTAAAGGAAAAAATGAAAGATCAAGACATTCAAGAAATTCCAAATACAAATCAAAGTGTAGTTTTTTGTGATTAATAATCTCAATATGTCAAGGTCCTCTGGACTGTGGCAAACCGCATGACAGACAGAATATTACATCTGCTCAGACAGTGTTTCTGCAAGACGAGGTGCTGTGGATTCAATAAAGAACGTATTCCTAACAGAAAACTGGTATTGTTCCTTTTCTCCTCTTTTGAAGGTCCGTATTCGTTTATTTTCTACTGTTAAGAATCATCCCCCTTAGAAGGGACGTATAACTGCGTGATCATCTGTGTTCAATGGACTGGCCTTGTCAGAGGTATAGTTCCCTGACAGCCATTGGAATAAAGCGATATACAGTATTTGTCAAGGAATCATCTCTCTGACCTGGCGATTGCTTTTCCACAACATCATTATTGTCAAGTGGAACACAAATGGAAAAAATGACCATTCAAAGTGTTCTAACCCTGATTGGGTAGATTGACAGGGCACCTATGTGCAAAAAAAGTTTGATTAATGTTTTTGTCTTTCAGCGATCTGCCAAAGGTCCATCTGGATCAAAATATTGTCACAATAAAATCGGGGAGTGTTAATTGCTTGCGAACACGTTCACTCTCATTAAAATAATTTTAAAAACATTGAAGAAATGCGAAATTAAATCATGCGCAATTTACAATCATCCACTTGTTCTGGACCTCACAAGCCTGTTAAACCTGTCAGTAGTTTGCTATGATCGAACCCGGCTTTCACCTGGGGGTAAGAACAGGGTTCCCACCAGCCCCTCTTCCCGAATGTCGATCCTGCGCACCCCGGGGGCTGTGTACCAGCGTTCCACAGTCACCGCAGCCAGCTCCTCCCCCTCATCATGTGACCTGACGCCGTGCGATGACACGTGCCCGTTCAGCAGGGACACCTGGAACGTGTATGGAGTCTCCACATTCTTCTTCCTCAGCCTGCAGAGAGAAACATCACAACATGAACACTGCTTTCAGATGGAGGGATACTGAACACTGTAAGCACTGCTTCCAGGTAAAGGGACACTGAACACTGTAAGCACTGCTTTCAGATGGAGGGACACTGAACACTGTAAGCACTGCTTCCAGGTAAAGGGACACTGAACACTGTAAGCACTGCTTTCAGATGGAGGGACACTGAACACTGTAAGCACTGCTTCCAGGTAAAGGGACACTGAACACTGTAAGCACTGCTTCCAGGTAAAGGGACACTGAACACTGTAAGCGCTGCTTCCAGGTAAAGGGACACTGAACACTGTAAGCGCTGCTTCCAGATGGAGGGACACTGAACACTGTAAGCACTGCTTCCAGATGAAGGGACACTGAACACTGTAAGCACTGCTTCCAGATGAAGGGACACTGAACACTGTAAGCACTGCTTTCAGGTAAAGGGACACTGAACACTGTTAGCACTGCTTTCAAATGGAGGGACACTGCACACTATAAGCACTGCTTTCAGGTGAAGGGACACTGCACACTATAAGCACTACCAACATACAGTACATACACTACAATATGAATTGCTATCCTTAACTGTGGTAATAGCAACAACAACCAATAATAATTATTCTTATTATTCTTATTATTATTATTATTATTATTATTATTGTAATGAAGAAAAAGAAATTGAATGAAAATAAATACATAATAATAAATAAATATCAATAAATATATACATATATATATATTTTGGTCAACCAGTGGTCCTCTCCCGCTTTCTCCTTACCTCAGCCCCTCCCTCTCCCCAGGTGCTGGAAACAGACTCCAGAACAGGCCCATGGGCTCGCAGCCAGTGTACGACCCCCCCTGGGCCTCGTCCCGTGACACTGAGGGGGGCAGAGCAACGGCACACATTTCCCCCTGCTCGACTGCAGCAACAGGTTAACCGCCATTTCACAGCACCCCCTGCTCGACTGCAGCAACAGGTTAACCGCCATTTCACAGCACAACAACACAGTCAAACCCACAGGTCTGCAAACATTACTACTGAAGGGTTAAACATAGTTTTTTATCCACTTAATTCTGTTCTGTTCAATCTTGCTTGTGATTTTATTCTTAACAGAGCTGGCTGTGTGAGTCAGATGTCAAAATGTTACAGGTTGGGTGCTATCCTCTACCCCTGCAGGACTTAAACCACAAAGCTAAAAGGGAGTACAAGAGATAACAGAAAAAGCTGGCCAGTGAAGAGGGCAAAGTTTAATAAGGCAGGTGTCCTTGGTATTGACACACATACAGTAGTTGCGCAGTGCTTCTGGAAGGATATAAAAGATCCCTGTAAATAAGTACAGCATTGTGTTGACTGTCGGCAGACGTACTCTTTCTGTAGAAATAAGACCCTGAAAACTGCATCTAGTGTTAAGGGTGTTGCTGAATGGATTGCCTCCTTATTGCAACACAAATATGGATTTAAAAAAATTTTTACATAAAAGCAAGAATTAAATATTTTTAAAAATCAATAAATTCTGGAAAAGTAAAAAAAAAAAAACCCAAAACACTCACGGTTCAAGACCCCGTTCCCGTCTGCGTAATAATGTGCCAGTGCCTCCCACAGGTCCCCCTCCTCACAGCGCAGGCGGGCGCGCACCGTGACGGGGCAGCGCGGGGTCAGGTGACGCGCCTCCAGCGCTACCGGCTCGTCCATGAGCGCTCGAGTGGGCGTGGCCGTCAGCGTGGGCGCAGGAGCGGAGGTGGCCCTCCCTCGAACCGCACCTGCCCAAGTTCACCAAGGACGATCGAGACCAATTACCCCGGGGTCAGTCAGCCGCGGAGGGGGAGGCCTTGTGAACTGAAACCCTGCTTCCTTCGCCACGCGGCGGTCCCAGCGATCAGCGACGGCTAGGCCTGAATTCCACCCGAGCCGCACAGTGAACCCAGAGATGGTCCATTCATTCGTGGAGATATTTTGCCGACAGGATTAATAACTGATAATAACTTATGAGTGAAGGGGGAATGGGTGCTGGTCCCGCCTCTCAGCTGTATTATGTCCAATTCAAATTGTCTGAATCGATTGCCTCACTGAAGGCAACCCCTGACCTTTTGTGGTATTTGAAATCTCTGGCTGGGCAAAAGAGTTTTTCAAAACACCATCTGATGACCACAACAGTAGCAAAGATTCCCAGTAAGCTAGATAGCCTGTGAGGTCATCAGAACGACACAGATAAAATACAGTTTCACAATCAGATAAGAACATGAACGCTGTGTCATACTTCAGTGGTTCAACGTACTAGAAATACAAGTCTGTAGTGACGGAGTACACTTCCTACTGACTAACATTTAAAAGTGAAATAACCCCTCATTTTACTGACAAAATGGCCACAGCTTGGAACAGCTTTCTGTCAGATAAGGGCCTCGGTCCACCTCTGCATTACACGGGACGCAGGAAACGCCACTCAAGACCTCTACATACAGGACTTCACCTGCCGCGTCATAGAGCAAATAAGTTGAATCTAGTACATTAGCATAAAGGTGGAGATCCAGTGTATCTCCATTCATTTCTCACCCGTCATGCCGCGTTGCCAAACCATCTTCTGACCGAGGGTGACCCTGACAGGCAACAACACAGACAGCCGAATCAGCGTCTCCCAATGGCCGGCGAGCAGCACTGACCTCCGGGTAGCCATCTCCCCAGCCGCCCTGTGACACACAACATAAATGGCAGAGCGGTAGAAGAAATATATCTACATCCAGGTCTTTATATTATTTATCGACGTCTTCCGCGTTCTCTCTTAGCACACAGCATCCATTGCACTGATAACTGGCACGGTGAATGAAAATCACAGTCCTGACTGGCGAATCCCATGCTGATTATCACTGGTTTAAACTGGGCGTGCTGCCTTCTGAACATTCACCTTTAACCACGGCCTTACATGAACTACAATGAGCAAGTTAATTTTTCCCCAGGACACCGCTGGAAAGCATGCTATTACGTATTACACTTCAGTCGCCAGAGTGACGTAGAGAAGTGGAGAACGTCAGTGTTACTCTCAGGAATACAAAAATGCAATACCAACAAGACAGCACAGAGGCTCCTTAATAATCAATAAGTATAACGTAGTGTAAGGAAAAAAGGACGTCTCTCGAACGTGATGAAAAAGTACAAAGTTTATTTCCAATACTGGCAGTGACAAAGCGCACGAATGACACCTTGGATTCAGCAGAGTCAGACTGAACCCCGAACCTTTCCAGAGGCTGCTTCTTATTTGTTTTCGAAGCTTTGATCAGTAGTGTTGAATACACATACCAAGACGGATGTAGTCGGTCCTTGTAACACCTATCAATTAGGCCATAGTGTATTGGCCGTCCTGTTGTGATTGAATTAGCACGTCTGTTGACTTGAATGGTTCCCAATCTCTCACTCCTGGTCGCTATTCTACCATTGTACCAACTGTATTGTGATAATGATAAGATCAAGGGAATGTGTGGCCAGCAGACATATTGGCATCAGAGACAGACTTCTTACAGTAGCATAACAAACAATAAGTTTTACTGTAACTAAAGAACATACCACTAGACAAATAACCTATCTTTTACACAGTTATAGCGACAATATTATTCAAAGGGAACCCCAAAGAGTGAAAGAGAAAAAGTTTATCTAGAGCGGTTCAGACGAGCTATGGTGCAATCTGAAGAGGTGAGTCATCAGTATGCATCAGAAAATGGGCAGAGTTTCCGCTGTTCTGACCCAACCACAGTGGGAAGTTCATTCCACCACCGGGGGTCCACAACAGGCAGGAGACGTGACCTGGATGTGAATGTACGCAGAGGAAGAGGGGTGCCAGACGTCCAGAGGTAGCAGAATGGAGGGGTATGTAGGTGTGTAGGGTCTGATGACCTTTGGAAGCTATAACAGAGCTGTCCCTTTTGCTGCTTGATGGGCTATCACCAAGGTTTCGAATGTGATGCAAGCCAATATAGGCAGCCAGTGAAGGGAGATGAAAAATGGATTGTTGTACAGATCTATTGTTCTAATTGTTTTTATATTCTAAAAATTATACTCTGAAACCTAGGCCAGATGAGACCACAATGAGTTCCTACTATATGATTTAACAATTAGCAGAAACAAAAATGAATTGTCAAATATTTAGAAACATCCATCCATCCATTATCAATACTCACTTATCCTGAGCAGGGTCGCAGGGGGTGCTGGAACCTATCCCAGCATGCATTGGGTGAGAGGCAGGAATACACCCTGGACAGGCCGCCAATCTATCACAGCGCGCACACACCACTCACACACTTGAGTGGTGTATGCGGACAATCTACGGACAATCTGGAGTCTCCAATTAGCCTAACTGCATGTCTTTGGACTGTGGGAGGAAACCGGAGTACCTGGAGGAAACAATGATGCATGAAGCTATATGGTAAACACCATTTATGTTTGCCGGTTTGCCAACTCAAACACATTCACTGCTACACACCCGCACACCACCATAATATACTACAAATCACTTGAACATACACATCTGGCTTCAAACATTAAATTGATTTATTTTATCCCAATTATATATGTGATTATTAGATATAAAGTAGCAACAGACAATACATTTATGTATATAATGATTTATATATGTAAAACTATATATTGTAATTTCTTCTGAGATAACTGAATATTGTATAGAAATGGTATAGTCCGTATATAGATAATGTGTAGTGTATATAAGCAGGTCATTTGCTCTCAGGTATTAGGTATATAGGTTACTGTGAATGTCCTATGACACATTTTCATGACTAAATCACATATCTGAATTACAACATAGCAGGTTATTAAATTATGTCATGATGTGATAAAGAGCAACTTAACTACTGTCGCTATCTGCTTGTTAATAATACCTATTAATTTGGAAGCAAACCAACCAAACCAACTTCTAGCATTTGTTACTACCTCAAGAGAACAGCTGTGAGTGACAATCCGTCTTGTAAATGCGGAAAGGCCAAAAACTGTAATCAAAATCGACTCGTAGCAGCTCATGCACAAACGTACTTTGCACAGAATTCGTGGGCAGTGAGTACCACTGAGTCAACAGGAACTGGATGGGCGGGGGAGCTAAACATGCGTCCCAATCGGTCCAGATGGGTGAAAGTTCTGATACAGGAGGAAAGTTCTGTCTGTATACAGTTCAGTATAGACTGCAAGAAAGGGGCTGATCGTGTAGGAGGCGTGTCTTGTAGCTGGAGACTTAATGTACAAATTAACTCTATTTAATTGTGGTAGGTCTAATTCTTTTTATTTCTAGGCTAAAATAGCCTACTTCTCATACAAAGGTAACATATTGTTACCGAAATTGATAATTGATCTGTATTATCAACGGTTTATGTAGCTTAGTTGAACTCTGCCTGGCTTAAAGTTGTTATTACTATTATTATGATATCGCAGTGTTATCCTCAGAAACGTATCAGCTGGACTAAAGGATAGCTAGGTGTTCTTTGGAAAATAATGTTTGGGTAGGTAACGGTTGACCTTAGGTTTAGGTGTTAAGGTTATTGGTTAAATTGGGAGAGCAGAATCAACCGGATAACGTAAGCATTGTTGCATTCAATTATTTTATTCTTATTGAACATGACTTCGTAGCTGAAAAGTGTATTTTTGATTAAATAGTAATGTAATTATGTGTAAATACAAATGTTTAAATGTTTCACTTGCTTCTTCCAGCTTCATGTTACTGTTTTCCGGCCGGCTACTTTGCCTGCATCCGTTTGTGTTGGCCCAAACAAGTACAAGTGCCAATTTTGCAACAACTGAATGGAGAGCATGGTCTGATGGCACACATACAGGCCAATGAGAACTCTGCTGTTGAACATAAAGTCATTTATCATAGTCAGAATAAATAATATATATCTTGTGACACAATCTGTAGCTATTTATGTTCCGTAGTGATTGTAAGCTTTTTATTTATAAATTCATTTACATACTATTTTTAGTGTGAACCCAGTCATAAGAAAAACAAAAATTATGAATAGCTTGTATATTTCTCTTCGTTTGCAGTGTATGAAACATATAACTGCCACCAAATGTCGATATGTTGCCGGCATGTTGTTCATTAAGACGTCACTTTCAGTTAACCTGTTTGTGGCGCAACACTCTGAATATTGAACCCAAAGTAACTGGATATCACCCTTTACCAACCTCAACACTTAAAATTGTTCAGAGGGTGAATTCCCTCCATACTCATGAATTCAGATGTCCCTATTTGACCTCGTAAGTGGATCATTCCATCATCATGAGACAATAAACACAATCAAGAAAATACTAAAATAATAAGAGATTGTCTTATTAAAGCTTATATACAAAAATATAAGCTTTAATAAGACAATGCCGAAAATTAACCAATTCTTATAATATTGGATATTGATACTGGAACCGTATACACAATGCAATACTATAGGCCCTACATATAAATATCTCATAAAAAACATGTTTTCAATGTACAAAAATGCCAAGTTACTCAAAAGTATTGATATCAAAATGACGCCAAGTTACAGTACTACAAACAATATAAGCTATCTTGCCTCACCGAAATTACATAAGATGTATTTCAAAGCAATGCTACCCAATATTTCCTCAATTCTTTCAAGTCACTTGGCCCTGTGTGTATAAGCATGCACTACATGGACAGGCCAAACATATGTGTGGATGGCTCTCTTACAGTCAAGATTGATTGAATAGGCGTGTATATGTCCAATATGTTTTGGTATGTATGTATTTCGCTGCCCAGCCTTTCTGTTGCGTGAATGTATGTATGTATGTACAATATGTGTTTTACATGCAGTATTTATTGTACGTAGCAAATATACAATAACTTGTACATGTACTCAAATTCAGTTCAGAAGCAACTATAAACATGTTTTCTGGAGAAATATGCTTCCTGTAGTTACTCAGCAGCAGTTTTCTACATGAATTTCTATGTGTTCCATGAGGCAATTGGAAATATTTGACTCTTTGATCTGACACAAAGTTTGCATGACATTGTAAAATGGTAAGATTACAAAACACAGGGCCAAGTGACTTGAAAGAATTGAGGAAATATTGGGTAAATATTGAAATACATCTTATGTCATTTCGGTGAGGCAAGATAGCCTATATTGTTTGTAGTACCGTAACTTGGCGTCATTTTGATATCAATACTTTTGAGTAACTTGGCATTTTTGTACGTTGAAAACGTGTTTTTTATGAGATATCAGTTCTTTTTGCAAAGCGTTGTATTACGAGAGTGAGAAATGCGAAGTGACCCTGTAAGAAACGGTTGTGGATTATGGCTATCCTTGTGTGAATTTGTACAGTCTGATGAGCGTGTACCGTTTAGCAGTTTCGGTTTTCTATATATGTAAAACAGTGGCTGTGACAAAGGGTGCGGTGGCGTAAATGTAAACCTGAAAAGTGCCAAACTCTCGGTGCTGTATAGGTATGGGGCATGCCCCCGCCAAGACGTAACTTGGCGGGATGGCATACCTGCCATCCCAATGTAAACGCATCAGAAAAGGCGAAATATGTGCAGTGTGTGTAGGCTACTCACGGATTTGACGGGCATCCAACGAGCCTTGATTGACAAAAGAATCAGCAAGCCCGTAGAATTAGAGCTGCCTAGGTCGGAACTTGTGTACCCTTCTGTCCTGCTCCGTTGTCTGTTATTTCGTGAAGAGGCACTTTTCGTGTTTGTAAGGTTTATAAGGCATTTTGATAGGCTTATCTGCAGGTAGGCATCCTCTTTGCTGTTTTGTTAAGCTAGAACCGGAAAAGTTGATAGTGGAGAATAGGAGCAGACGCATATGTCCCAGCAGGCTTTGCATATGAGAAAATAACAAGAGTGGTGAGATAAATTAGGAAAAATGATGAAATTGCGTAGTTGAAACAATATGTTTTTAGCAGAATGGGCATGTAGGTGAAGGTTGACATGATCACGGAGTATAGTGCGAAGTAAATGAACTGACCATGAGCGAGCTTAGTTTCCTTATCAAATGGTATATATAACAGTCTGTATTAACTGTTGATTGTTAAAGTGGAGGGTTAAGTAACGAGTGCAATCTATTGCACTGTTGTGCTTTTCTCATGTTCAGTACTAGTAGTTATACTTATTGGTGAGTCATGATTTTAAATGTAATGTTTTAATGGGGAGTTGCAGAACGTACATACGTAGTAATTGTTTGTATGTGGAAGTTCTGAGCTGTCATTGGCTGTTTGGAGGGCACACCTTCATATCACTACCCCCTTCCCCATTGGGTGGTGGGTTTCCATAACTTTGGTAAAATATTTAGCCAAATTTGATCTAGTTGGATAATTATTAATAACTAGACAATTCCTGCAGAAATTGTGAAGTGTGGTTGCCGCCAATGCAAAGTCGACTTTGTGCTGAGCAGAGTGAGCAGTTTCTGTAGTATGAGCAGAGAGACAGAGTATTGTGTACATGCTATAACATCACGGCAACGAGTTGATTTGCGACACATATATTCAGAGCTAAATTAACCCTTCATCAGAACTTGAGATCTCAGTGTTTTACTCACGGTATGCGGTGACGAGTGACGGCGAATCATAAAGCTAGCTGGCATGTTCTGAGGGTCTTGGAAGAACCCTATGTCTACACTGCGTGATCGCACCATTTTAAAAAGCAAGACAGGGCTAGGGAGATTAATTTGATTGACTTATGGTTTTGCATGAATTCCAGCTCATTTTAACCATACAACATACAACAACAAATATTTCATTTGCCAAAGGCAACCACACTAATTATTATTTAGCAGTACAAGATAATTGGGCCTACTTTGTTCTCTGACCTTCCTCATGAATTTTAAAAGATAGCCATACCAAACATGATTGCTTTCAGTTCAGGTTACAGGGAGATGAAGAATTATTTCTTAGTCCGGCAGGCTGTGGAACTCAGAAATGTGGCACTCACTTAGAGTTTTTTTTTTTTTTTTTTTTACCAGTTGGGTATCGAAATGGAATTTGTTAATTATGCTTAATATGATTCTACTTTAGTTGTGAATGGAGCGGCCTTGACATACCAAATGCGCCCGCTGTTCGTCGGCTTTATCAATGAATCACAATTGCAGTGGACGAGTTTCGTGTGATTGTGTGAGAGAAATTAGATCCGATAGCGCTTTATTGGGAAATTCTTTTCAAAGCACCGGTCATTCAGTTGTTAAATAGTGCCGGGGTAGACAGCGACATGTTCGCACCTGGGTAAAAGCACTAGTCTACTGTCTGGCAGGGCAAAGACTGCCTGTTTCATGACTGTTCGATTTTTTCGTATTTTAAAAACGCAGTTATTTAAAGCCCAAATATTTAGGAAAGTCATGGAAGGAGGAGGATATATAGCATTTACGGCATTGGAGTAAATTTAAATATGAAGTCCTCAAAGCATGATGGCCTCACTCTGGCCTAGCTAGTATTAATGGAAACTCTCACTTGCTATATCTTTGCATGTGTGTGTGTGTCTAATTGAGAAACTTGTCGCTGACTTGTCGCGCGTATCAAAGATATGAGAAAAAAAGATCAGAATCCAAATAATATTTGCCAAATTCGAGAGGAGAAAACATTTGGGCAGAGCGCATTATTCGGGAGATGCCGAATATGGTATAATATGGTTTAATCTTGGCACCATCCCTAAGGCCTCGTCCCAACCCAGTGGCTGAAGTCATGGACCCGCAACAGCCGTCCCACTACTGGCCCACAGCACTGTCTCCCATTCCTAATGAAGGTAAAGAAATCAAAAGGGAAATCGTTCTTCTGCAGTGCTTTGCTAACCAAGGAAGACTGTAACGACCCGGACCCAAGCTAAATTCCTGCTTAGGCTGACCTCATTAATGTCACCAACCAGGCCCTCGATAGGGTGGTTGGGCAAGAACATAATCCAACCGGACCTCTCCATGAGGTAGAAATGATCCTTCTTAAGAAGGCATAGTCGGACTGTTTCCCTGAAGAGATCAAGGCCCTTCAGGGTGGTCGACAAATTGCCAGAAGCAGACGCTAACAGCTCCGCTCTTCAGAGCTAGACCCAGTGTTCGGGCTTCTTACAATGGGAGGGGAACTTAGAGAGCAGAGCCTTTGGAGCCTGATACAATCTATCCCATTGTACCAGCTATCAAAGCACTGAACTTCTCAGCAAAGACTATGATCAGAAGCTTCTCCAGCCAGGTGCAGAGCGCATTCCGGCAGAGATCCGGCGATGTTTCTGGATATTGCGCGGTCGACAGGCAATCCGGCACCGCCAGCGGCGCGGTCAAGAATGTCCGAAATGGCGCGTCAACCCAGTTGTCCCGCAAAATGGCTGACCTTGCCCCAGCGCATCAGTGTCAACATGAACCTCCATTTTGGTCCACCACTGTGGACTGTTTTGGGCCATTCTCCATTAAAATTGGTTACCGCAGAGAGAAGCGCTGGGGAATAATAAAGTGCATGAGAACGTGGCGTGTTCAGCTTCACCTCGCTGAGGGCGTCGACGTAGACCCATTCCTGATGTCATTCTGAAGATCTGTAGCTCGCAGAGGGAGGCCCTTTGAACTTAAGTGTGATGGCAATCAAATCGCCTGGCAGTGACTTTCTAATTTGTTCAAATATACTGCACATACTTGGGGGCGGCCATGCAAGAAAGTGCTCTGTCCCTTTAAGGATTTAGTGATTAATGCACCTGTGCATTTATACCTTTTTTCTCCATTCATTCACTAATGGTGCGTCCATGCAAAAAGGTACTCATACAGTACTGTGCAAAAGTTTTAGGCACCCTAGATTTTTAAATATGATATATAGTATATATTTGGTCTTAGATTTTTATTTTTTGTTTTCTGCATTAGTGTGTCAGTAGAAAAGAACAAATTTGAGATTTCCAAACATGAATTTTCCAAAAAATTTTACAGATGCATTTTTGTATTTTGTTAAATAAAAAATTAAATAAAAATGCTTGGAACAACCTACCAGCCAGTTTTCTTATAAAACTGCAGGACAGTGTACCTAAGAGAATTGATGTAGTTTTAAAGGCTAAGGGTGGTCACACCAAACATTGATTTTATTTAGTTTTTAACTATTTACTGCTCTTTATATTATTTTTTAGATATTTATAACCTTTTATTTAATTATTTTTGAAAGCATCTTAGCTGTACAGCATTTTTTTCTCAGGTGCCTAAGACTTTTGCACAGTACTGTACCTTGTGCTTGCCTGCTCAAGAAAATAAAGCCTCTCATTGACCAGTCATCTGACTGTGACCCCCATCTTGTGTCAGTACCCCTCGATTCACCAGCCTAGAGCACCCCCACGCACTTTCACATTGATATTAATCAGCAAATGCACATGGATATGGAAAAAGCTGTCAATGAGCGCTTGATAATTCCGGTGGAATTTGTAAGTTCGTTTCTGATTACGCATAAATCTATGCAGGGTTTTAAGAAAAAATAAATGAGGCCCAATGAGTGGATATGCCTCTACACGCTCCAGTTGGATCAAAGTCAAATGAAAACTACAGATGGACGCAACTCTCAGATTGCTTATCATACAGTACATTTTGAGTTCATACAAGAGACATCTGGGAGACCACATTCCAGTTCAATGGAACCAGGCCAGAAAAGATCAGTAAAAAAGAAAAAAGTGCTATACAGGAACATTGCTCATCTTAGAAATAATATTATTATTATTAATAATAATAAACCCACTAAAAAAAACATCACAGCTGATGCACATTTCTTAATAGCTACTCATAACCCTGTACGGTTACAAACAAGTCCTAGACACATACAAACATCATTACATACAGTTACAATCTTGTACATACAGTACATTATCAAGAACCATGGCAACATATACAGCAACAGTAGTAATAACAATATAGTTATATATATATATTTGTATCTTTACAATACTTCTGTCTTTCTTAAAGTACAATTCTCAATCTTAAATCTGTTTTGCGTAGGATGTAGGGCAATATTTATCTATAAAATGTTGTTTTTCACTGTAATGCTTCATAACTTGGAGCGCTCTACACTTGACTGCAAACTCAGTGCAATGTGTTGGGCTCATGAGGAAAAATAATGGGACAATAGAGGGAGGGATCTTCCTCAGTTTTGTTTCCAGCTGTTTATTAATTTCAGAATTGGCTCCAGCTTTCCTCCCTTTGGGGAAAAAAAAGAAATTAAAGCAACATTTATTTTTCTAACGAGGTAAACCACTGCTCACCCCTTTAAATTACTTCACCCCTAAATGCGGGGAGATTAATTGCGTGATGCAATTTACTTTTAAAAAAAGCAAGGACACTCTTTTTTTTCCATCTGCGTTGTTTTTCGAAGGGGATCAGTGGTGTCTTAAATGCAAGGAGTGAATGTTAATATGTCACTTCCTGTGATGAGCTGGATTATTGCAGTTTTCCTTTCGTTCCGGATTCCAGATCAGCGTTAAGCCCCGAGCACCACCGAATATCCCCAGTGCTGCCCGGTGAGTCTGGTTGGCGCCGGTTTCTCCCAGCGCACACTCCCGTATTCTGAGGCCAGAGCCGAGCCCGTCGTTCTCAGCCTGTACCTGGAGAAGCGGGCGGGCGCTGGCAGTGTGGAGGGTCCCGGCAGAGTCACTGCCGTGGTGCGGCCTGGCGACTGGTGGGTGGAGTTCAGCACGCGTGGAGACTGATGTGGACCGCCCCTGAAGTGACGCTTCCTGTGGCTGTGATGCCACTGGCCGTTTGTCCACACAGGCCTTCAGTTTCCTGATCTCATTCCACCGTGAAAGCAGGGGCAATGTTTAACTGTGAGCACACACACACACACACACACACACTCACCCCACACATACACACACACACACACACACACACACACACTCACCCCACACACACACACACACACACACACACACACACTCACCCCACACACACACACACACACACACACACACACACTCACCCCACACACAACACACACACACAACACACACACACACACACACTCACCCCACACATCACACACACACACACACACACACACTCACCTACACACACACACACACATACACACATACACACTCACCCCACACACACACACACACACACATACACACATACACACTCACCCCACACACACACACATATCCCACTCTCACACACACCCACTTATATACGCACCCCCACGACACACCTATTCATACACACACACACACACACGCCCTACAGGCATTTACTCACCTTACACTCATACACACACACTCCATACATGTACACCCAACACACACGCTTTTCAATAGCACACATGGCATCCACATACACATACAAACAAACATACAAACATATCCAGTCTGAATACGCAAACACCACATGCAAGTTCATATACGCATACACCCCGCACACATAATACACACATGTTCATTTCAGCACACACACACACGAGCACACACAAGCGTACACACACACACACACAAACACACAGTCACAGTACTGGTCCTTAGCTTCAAGCTTGTTTTGTCCATGAAGAATGAGCCGCCTCTTCTTAAATCATCCCTGGGACTTCGAGCGGTTCAGGAGGAAGGGCGGAGTCAGACTCCATGACACGCACTCTGCAGATGTAATGTACAGCTCCACGGGCCCAGCAGACCCGTTCCCATTGGATTATCGCCACAGAGAAACCAAAACAGCTCCCTCGCTCGGGGGACTCGTTCCAGCAATATCTCACCCCTCTGCTTCACAGCTTGTGGTACCTTCCTAAGCTTCCTAACCGACGCTTGTCTCTACAAGGCAGTATGAAGGCAGAGACAATAGTGGCAAAAAAAATCTATTGCTTCTTCATGGCTGAGCAAAAATGTTTCTGTGCCCTTTAAGGAGGGACGTGTAACAACACAGTTTTCCTCGTAATACTGAGAGAAGCTCTCTTCATTATGTTGTCCTTGTCTGCGATTCAGATCTTTGTCTTCCTGTCCTTATTAAGCTACTATGTCCAGGAGAGTGGATTACACATACCCTCAAGGCCTCACACGCACACGCACACACACACAGATGCAGATAAACACACCTTTGTTTGTGTGTATGTGGGAGTGCTTGATGACTCCCCCCCCCCCCAATCACCCCCCCGCCTCCCTTTAGTCCTGTGCTACTCTTGCTTTGCTTCAGGGGGAGAGATGTTAGGACACCCCTCTCCTGGAGTTGGTACGGCTCAGGCTGGTGCTGCTGCTCTTTCGGGAGAGGGTAGGCGTGAGGGCGGGCGGGGGGGGCTCGTTTGGGCAGCCATGCTGCAGCAGGATGTCCGCACACTCCTGGCTCCCCGCCCGGCGAGCCAGTGCCAGCGCCGTCTGGCCTTGGGTGTCCCGCGCTTTCACATCACTGCCATACTGCCCAAAAAAAAGAGGAGGGGAGAGGGGGATGATGTAGAGCAGTCGTTCTCAAACTCGGTCCTGGGGGACCCCTGTGTATGCTGGTTTTCATATCAACCTCAACACCAACTCCACAATTTTAACAAGCTGTTAATTTTTCTTAATGAGGTGCATTTCATCTTTTAGAGCTTCATTCCTTCAATATTGGCCAGAATGTACACCTTCTAACATGGCCAGGAGCCAGAAGATTGAAGGAAAATGGATATCCGCACACTGGATTACAGCTCCCAATACTTTCAATCAATCAAATTTTATTTGTATAGCGTATTTTACAGCAGTTGTCACAATACGCTTTACAGACAACCCTGGCCTAAACCCCCACAGGAGCAAGCCTAAGGCAACAGTGGCAAGGAAAAACTCCCTGTGGCAGATGGGAAGAAACCTTGGAAGGAACCAGGCTCAAGGGGGAAACCCATCCTCCTCTGGTCGGCTCAGGGTGCCGACTGGTGACCAACATGTCAGTCAGTTTTATAAGGTACTAAAAAGCAACGTTTCAACCCAACAGGGTCTTCATCAGGCATATGCATTTTCCCTCAATCTTCACATGTACTTTCATCCTGTGCAGGAGCTAGAACAACCCAGAAATCCTAGCCCAGAAGCCTTTGATTTATAACAATATGTAACAAAAGAAAAAGGCTCTGAAGAGCCCAGGGTCAGTACAGTTGAATCATGGCCTTAATGTTGGAGATTAATGAGTCATCCAAGGCTCGGATGACGAGAATAAGGAGGGAAAGACACTGAAGAGGAGGAGGAGGAGGAGGAGGAGGGGTGCTCACCCAGACGAGGAGCTGGGTCATGACCACGTCGGCGAGCTGGCAGGCGGCGTGCAGGGCGGGGTGGGGCTGCTGGGGGGCGCCGCCGGGCAGGACGGGGGGCGGGGGGGCGTTGATCTCCTCCTTGGTGCTGTGCGCCAGGAGGAGCAGCAGGGCGGGGAGGTCCCTCTGGGTGACCGCGGAGAGCAGCCGGGCGGACAGGGTCCCGCCCGCCGCTGGCAGGGGGGGCACGAACACCCGCTGCTCGTACTTGGCCCGGATCCACGACTCCCTCTCCTCCCTGAAACGCAGGAGGGCGCGCGCGGGGGACAGAGGTTGTTACCGCAGTGACGGCCATGGGCGAATCAAGAATAGGGCTGCGCGATATATCGAATCACAGTTTTTTTAAGCGTAATAGGAATAACCACCGCCAGTGGGCATAATATGCAGTCTTACCTGATGTGGTCTTAAACAACCAAATGTCAGAGGCCAAGTGAAATGATTCTGGTAAGAAACGAATTACTGATACTATCGGGTCTTGAGAAGACAGCCAATCAGCAGCAAGGTCGTACAGCTTCTATGTGATCATGTGATTTCCTTTTTCAACCGCATAGAAGCTGCAAGGCTTTGCTGCTGATTGGCCGTCTTATCAGATATCAGTGATGTTTTTTTTTTCCTGGAAGCATTTCACATGCCCCCCGATGCTTGGATGTTTCCTACCACATCAGGTATGATCAAAACAAAGATGAAAGATCATCACCATGGCAGCAGTTTTTCTTGTTTTACGTGTCACAAATGTGGTTCGCTATATTGTTCACCTCTGTGGCTGTTTACTATTTCATGAAACACAGATTCTCTCTGGAAATGTGAATATTTTTTAGAAATTTTGTTTCAGTAGAAAGGTACATATTTCTATGCGCTGTTTTATGTAAAAGGATGGCACTGATCCCAGATGAAAGCTTTGGGGAATAATCCCCCCTGGCTGCTCAGCAGGACATCAACCCTAGATCAGTGCTTCGTGTCATAATCTACCCTGCCTAATCTTGAGAAGTGACCCTATGTCAATGCTTGGGGGCCTAATATACCCTGGCCACTCTGGAGGACACTGATCCTAGATCAGTGGTTAGTGGGTGCAATATTCCCTGAGCACTCTGGAGGACACTGATCCTAGATCAGTGGTTAGTGGGTGCAATATTCCCTGAGCACTCTGGAAGGTACTGATCCTAGATCAGTGGTTAGTGGGTGCAATATTCCCTGAGTACTCTGGAGCACACTGATCCTAGACCAGTGGTTAGTGGGTGCAATATTCCCTGAGCACTCTGGAGCACACTGATCCTAGACCAGTGGTTAGTGGGTGCAATATTCCCTGAGCACTCTGGAAGGCACTGATCCTAGATCAGTGATTAGTGGGTGCAATATTCCCTGAGCACTCTGGAAGACACTGATCCTAGACCAGTGATCTCCGGTTCTCACCGCGTGGAGTCCGGCGTGGGCTTCTGGCGGCCCAGGGTGCGGCTCTCCCAGATGCTGTTGGCGGTGTGGTTGCCGATGGCGCTGAGGACCAGGGTGAGCTCGCGCGGCCAGTCGTCCAGGTCCAGCGAGCGCACGCGCGACAGGTGGGTCCCCAGGTTACGGTGGATCCCCGAGCACTCGATGCAGATCAGCGCCCCCAAATTCAGGCTGGCCCACGTGGGGTCTGAGGGGGAGAAGAGGGGGGGTCAGTGCTGAACCAAGGCTCTCTACGGCACGTGTAGAGCGAAAGAGAGCACGAGATGAAACAAGGTCGGGCGATCGGCACTTACTTGGCGCTTCGCAATCCACACACAGGCTGTTGCCCTTGGCGTTACGAATAGCCTGCAGTGCTACTGCTTCACTCTGGCTGTTCCTCCGAGCCTGTTCACACACACAGACATACACACACACGGGCACACACACACACAGTTTCTGTAAGTTTAGGGCAAGTCTGGTCCCCAGCTAAACGCTAGTAGGCCGCATCGCAGCCTGGGACTCACCTTGTTTCTGCTGCTCTCACAGGACTGCAGGCTGGCCAGGATCTGGCTCTCGATGGCCTGGACCCAGGCGTCCCGCTCCTCCATGCTCTGGGCCTCGAAGTGCCACGTCTGGCCCGTGCTCGACACGATCATGAAGTCAAAATTTTCCTCGTCTGAAAAGTGCAAAGAGAGACATGGCTGACAAATGGCTGCATGCATCCAGACGTTGTGAAAGGATTTCACGCAAACTCTCATACTTGAACACACACTGTATATACACACACTGTACTCACAACAGTGGCAGACATTCAATTCTCAACCTCAAACGTCATCTGACACACGCCCCCAACACATGCAGACATACATGTAAATGAAAACACACATGCACACACACACACACACACACACACACAGAAAGACATGCAGGTAAACACAACCATGTACGCTCACACATACAAACAGTCATGCATGCAAAAATGGGCTCACACCTGATGTAACATGTGCATCTTTGAAATGTACAATGTCATATGCAATGAGAGTCAAGGGACACATGGACACCATGATGAAACTGGTGATAGACTGGGCATGGGAAAAAAACCCCGTCATATTCGGCTGAATCTTGCTTTTGAAAATCAGCCACAGACAGACGGACACAATGGGTTGGCGCCATGCTCTACCCTCCCGGTTCCCCGTTACCTGTCTTGTAAATGTTTCTCAAACTACCAAAGCTTTTTAATTTCCACATTTTGCGCTTGGCTGCGGAGCGAAGGAATTAGCATGTTGTTCCAGAAAGGCGAAGGAGGAGAGAGAATTAGAGACAAAGAGAGAAGAGGGGAGAGGTAATTAAAGAGGAAGCGAGAAGCAGACATCGGCAAGTCCGCAGCAGAAACGCTTTGGCCTTGAGCAAAGAGATAAAAGCACAAAGCCAGTACGCTCCCTCCAACTCTCATTCTTAATTGCCATTTTCTCTCCTTACAACATTTTTAATTTTAATATTTGCATCATAATTCATCACTTCACAAATCATTCTTCAACGTTGGACCCCAAATACGCAATACTTGTCTGCAATACTTCATTGTTTCCTTTATTGTCATGCATGTGCCTTCCTCTCTAGATGCAGCCATCATTGAGGTTTGCTCTGACTATTTTTAGTAGTTCCGATTTGTTTTTTCTGAACTCATATAACAAGTGCATATATAAACAAACATATAAATGTCTAAGCAAGTGCGGCCAGTGTCCATTTTTAATTATATTTTCATACATAGATATTTCTCTGATCTGATTATCTGAC
This sequence comes from Anguilla rostrata, assembly GCF_018555375.3. Classification (NCBI taxonomy): domain Eukaryota; kingdom Metazoa; phylum Chordata; class Actinopteri; order Anguilliformes; family Anguillidae; genus Anguilla; species Anguilla rostrata. The sequence goes on along the minus strand of NC_057945.1, from coordinate 11,474,024 downwards.
TGATGCTTTTCTCCACTGCACTCATTGGTTAGCCATATCCTTCTGCAGTTTTCTACTGGGAGGAGTCTCTTAGCTGGTTCTGTCACATTATATGCAACCTGCTGTCTCCCCCTATCCTGTCCTTTATGACATCAATCATCCTGCATGATTGGCTACTCACCCTCAGCTTGTCCAATGGCAGCATCGCCTTTCTGGTTCATGCTTTTCTTCCTTCTGTGTTTCTTCCTGTCAATCATTGGGGAGGCTGGAGCCAGGTCTTTTGCAGAGGGGGGACTGGATACTGTTTCAATGGCTGAGTCTGATGCAAGGACACAAAAACATGTTTCTGTGAAGTAGAATCAGACACCACATGACAAATAAAAGAATAAAATATGACTTTATTGGTTGTTAAAAGTATATATCCACATACCCACACTTTGCGCCTTGCTTGGAAGTGATGAGGGGCACTTCTGTGCCCCCTTATCCCCTCTTGGTGACACGCCACTCCCACTCCCCTCTTCTACTGGCAGGAGGCTACTGGGAAATGTAGGAGCTACCAAAAGAAAGAACAACAAGTCACCCATAGCTCTTATGAAGTACATGAACATCATTTTTTAAAAGCACACCATTCTTATTTTCTAAAAACACCACCCAACCCCCACATTACTACAACAGGCTGAAATCCTGATCAATAATGTAGTAACTGGACACCTGCAATGTGTCCGCATATAGTGCCCTGGAAACTTAATGGCAAAAAAAGGCCGTATAAAATAAATAATTCAAAACAAGTGTTACATGATACACAACAGAATGGAAAAAAATTATATTCTTGAATTCTAATCAATTTGCTCAGAGAAAACATTTTTTGCAAGGAATTTCAGTTCAGTAGGGTAAAAAATAAATAAAATAAAAAACAGGCAAAAAAAAGTTCATGTAGGCTATTACTGTTATGTAGGCTAATTACTGTTGTAAAGCAATTCACGTTTCCCTAGCGAACTGCAGTAATGTTAACACATAAAGAAACGCGGACGCAGCATCATTGAAAGTTAAGATTATTCCCTTTAACTGAAGGATATTTGTCTATATATCTTTACTGTAAATAGTTTCTATTTCCAATGCAAAACAGAATCTTTCGATTTATAAAACATTTTTTTCTGTTTCTGATTGTTCAATGTACTCCAGTTAAAGGGGGGGGGGGGGGTGCTAATAAAACTTAGTTTAGTTAAAAATAAAAAAGAGAGAGGGAGATGAAAAGTACAATATGAGGATGTGGAAATATATTTCATAATTAATTATATGCCATTGCATTGCCAATGAATATTAGGTTAGAAAATACAACATTTGCCTGATTTAACGCGACTTCCTGTATAAACCACGCCCACTTCCTGTCTTCTGTCCGAATACAGATACACAGACAGATCATTTTGTTGGTTGAACAGATACAGATAATTGTGTTGGTTGAACAGATACAGATACAGATAATGACGTCTCTGCACACCCCTAAAACAGACATTCACATGAAACAAGCTTAAATAAAATCACACCACACCTAATTGCTTAGTATCACAAATACTGGTTATCAAATATCCAAATAGCATATATGAGAGTTAAATGTCACCTGCACTTGCCCCGTCGGGCCCAGGCATGTCCTTGACCAATCCGTTGAGGCCGGGGGCGGGGCCACAGGAAGTCACAGCACGCGGTGGCCGTTTCCCCGGCACCTTGACCGTCACACGCAACAAGTCTATCTCCTTCCCGTGATTATTCAGCATGTAGTCCTGCCACAGAAAAACACGGTCAGCTACACCAGCAACACATACAAATCCATATTATACTGGCCTGTACTTCTGAGCTACTGAGAAAGCATCTTTTTTTAAGCGTCTTTGAGTTCATGGAAAGCGCTATTTAAAATAAACTTATTATTATTATTATTAAAGGACATTATAAGACGGGGCACATCGGTATCCAAAGGAAACAGGAAGTAATGAGTGGGCCATGTCATAGAGCATGTCAGTAGCCATTACGACCACTAGAGGGCTCTGGAACAAACTCAGTTAAGATGCACGATGCTGCCGTTGCCATTCAAGTGTATGAGCAATTGTACAGCATTAAACTTAAGTACCATTCACATCTGATAACATGAGGGGAATGTTTGCATTTGACATTGCTTTTACTCTGAAGTGTCATTTTTCTGACTTCCTGTCCCAAATGCTCGCGTAGACTCACGTTGACGCTCGAGTGGTAGGACAGCATGCCGTTGTTGGACAGGGTAACATACTTCTTCTTCCACTCCTTGTTGAGGGAGTTTCCGCTGCGCTTCAGCAGGATGCTCTGTGGCCATGGAGACAGACGTCAGTCACTTCGCGGGGGGGGAGGGGCTAAACTGAGGGTCGGGTCCGCCGCAGGGGAGGACGCTGCACTGACCTGTTTGATGGGGATCGACCGCCCGCTGCCCACGTCCCCTTTACCATCGGCAGCCCTCTTCTCCGAGTCGCTGCCGCGCCGGTTCTGGAGCAAAAGATCGAGGGAAAGGCAAACAACCGTGTGGTTCAGCGCTTAAGAAACTGGCCTCATGGCCCAGAGACTACGGGTTTGAATCCTGCTGCAGTTTCACCCTCGAAGCACAGCACCTAAGCTTAACTACATCAAGCTGATACCCAGCTGTGTGAAGAGAACATACGCAAAATTTGAGCTGAATACTTTGAGCCATACGCACACTCTGTTATTGCAGCTTCTCACAACATTGTAGCAACTTTTGTGAACAAGTTTATCTTCACCATCTTTGCATTTCATCACTCCAAGCCACAACATTTCAGCTACGTTGAAAATGGGTCGTTCTGTCCTCACACATTTTAGGGACAGGTCTGCGACCTGACAAAGAGAACGCGATGCTTCTCTGTCTTTCCACGGCGTCCAAATCAATAACCACGACCTTGCTGCGATGTTGTGAAAAGGGGCAGTTACGCTGGATGGCTGGCAGATAAATAAAGCATGTGAATAACTGAGGTGGGACAGAGAGGGTAAGAGATTCGAGGTGTTCAGGGGGGCCGTGGCTGACCGTGAAGCGGGAGGTGCGGCGGCGGGGGGTGCTCCGCTGCGGCCCCGGGGTGGCGCTCCCCCCTGCTTCACCTCCCGACACCCCCCTCATCTCCTTGTGGCTGATGACAGGGGTGGAGGGCAGAGAGGAGGAGTAGTCACTGCTCTGGCCTCCATTACTGGCCTGAGGGAGAGAGAGACGGACGGAGAGCGAAGTGAAACTATCGCAGCGATAGTGTTTCCTCCATTACAGCACGGAGTGTGAAGGCCGGTGTCCGCTCTGCGACGGAGGCCATTTTGTGCTGAGACCGTTGCGATTTTTAAAAGATGTTTGTGAAATTTAATGCATATAAAACATAGCCTAGAAAACAGGCTTTAAACTTCACTTTCTCCTCCCTCAATGAACAGTGACTTGGAAGCTTTGGAAATTAAGTTTAAAAATTTGAGTGCTTTTTCTTGATTCATTTAATGAGAAGCATCCTTTTCTTCCAATGACCACCTCGCTGCCCACATTTGTAGTTACATTATACATTATATGAATACCAAATTCTTATTATTTGACAGCCGTGCATTATATTTGTGAATAGGCACAGTATTCTGGATATTTTGCCCCATTACAGTTCATCATCATTTTTGTGGTTAGGGGAGAAATATTTTTTAAGTTTAGAAATATGAATGTAGCATAGCTAAATGGATTACAGTAAATGACACAGCTGACTGTCTGCTCGTGATACTGGTAGCTAAATGTGTCATCTCAACCATTAATGTGTACTTTGTTTATTATTGTTAAAGGTCTTTGCTCTTTTCTTATGTTTCTGATAGCTGATAGTGATAGAAAACTCGGTAGAATCCAAACTCTAGGGCCATCTACCGTTACCAGAGGAACTATATTTAGTTAAGTCGCAGATGTGTACATACAGTAATTGTTTTAGTTTTGTACTTGAATAAAATCTATACATTTATTTAAATACTGTTTTATTTTTATTTTTTCCATGCATTTTAGTTGCAGCTATGGTTATAAGATATATAATCCATGCTAGTACATATTCAAGAATATATGGCACTTCTGGGGGGAAAACCTTGGTCCGATCACCATTGTCGTGCCATATGTTCTAGTATACGCACGGCATGTCATGGGTTTATATCTTTCATTCTGAGCACTCTTTTCATCTTGCTTCACAATCTGAGTATGAACTTGCATTTTACAGAGACAGGACAGCAAGGGAGGCAAGGGGGTGTCGGAGAAGGAGAGAAGATTGTGAAGATCTGAATAGTGAAGATATCGAAAGCTGGAGACAAGTAGTCCTAATGTGACACGTGGACGATAGCAGAGAAAGGCCAGTCTGAGATGAGCGACAGATTAGAGTTCTTTTAGCATACATCCAAATCCTTCACTCGATCTACTGACACGCAGTCACAGCCACCCAAAATGGATTCCTCGGTGTCACAAAATGGCATACAGGCCATATCATAAAAGCAGGGGGATGGGACATAAACAGTGACGATGGGGTTCGTTTTTGGGCGCGTTACCTGTCCAGGAAAGGCTCCGGAGAGGGGAGTGGAGCCCCCCGAATGGCTGGGGGAGTTGGGCAGGGACTTGCAGGACGCCAGGAGGAGTGCTTGCTTCTTCACCGCCACTATCTTCTGAGCAGCTGTGAACGAGGCAAAGGCGGGTGAGTCACTTCCTTCCCACAGGTACGCCGCGACCTCCGGCACTCACGCTCACGCACCGCGCCTCGTTATCTCCGCTTCCAAAGCAATCGCCGGAACGGGGAAATTGCATTTGCACTTTCCAACCCGCCCAGAGTTCCGTAATTCGGTCCTCATTTACCAGAGGAAACGGAATGGGATTAAACTCTGATTACTCGCGCAGCGCGCCTGTGTGAAAGAGTCAGCCCATTCCCTGTTATGTTCTGCTTCGCACTGATGAGGTCCACTATAATGGGTCCGCATTCATAAGGCGTCCGATTGGGACTGCTGATCTGGGATCGGGTTTCCCCGGTCATCAGGCTAACCGTATTCATCACGAGACAAAGCGAAACTGTTCAGAGAGCAAGCACCCCTTACCCCGGAAAAGTCTATGGATGAGGGTCCTGGATTCAATCAGTAACCTTCCTTATCTTTGACTCAAAAGCATATGCAAAGCTTTCTCTTCACAAATTCAGTTTGGAGAGCTTTGAAACGGCCTGCAGTTTTCAGTAACATTGAGGTTATAGGTTCGTACGTACCACCTTCAGCAATGAAACGGTGTTACCTGCCGACAGCAACGCTAACTGTAAAATGTCACCGCAGATGTACAGATAATTGAAAAGGAATTCAATTATCTAGTAATTGTAATTAGTGACTAATTAGCTGGTAATTACGTTACTCTGTAATGTGTTTTCAGACAGCTGTTATTGGTTGAGGAAGTCAGTGTAGTACAGCGGGTGGGGAACCGGGCCTGTAAAGGTGCAAAACTACCAGTAATCCAATATAAGACAACAGACTGTAATATGCTGTAAATACAGAAAAGAAGGTCATTGGAAACCACATGCTAATTTTGCTTTGACCAAAAAAAATTGACCAAACAAGCACAGTTTTTATATAATCCGCAGACAGCCAGTGTGAAATGGCTGAAGAGAGGGAGAAGTCTGTTTAATGGGATCACTTCAGACTCCCACAGGAGAGAACCCCTCAAACCTATCGCGTTAGCAGGCATGTCACATTTACACATAGTCATGGTGTCACAAAATCAATCGGCCATCAGAACGACCCATAAACTACTGCTGAGTCACAAGGTCTTGACAACTGATCCATTACTTAATAAAACAACCGTGCCAAACCACGCTCAGAAAAGATTGTGAAAACTGGACATTAAAATCTTTCACTCAGCAAATGAAGCCTCTCCGCTTTATTATCTGCTGTGCTTTAATGTCGCAGGCACAGCCAACCCTGCTTTTTATGTCTTCAACTTCTGCGGCCAGAGAAAAACTTAATGTCGAACAAAAAAAATCTGAGGAAAAAAGATTCTGCTCTTCTCTGTGGCAATTTCTTTTCTCGCCAATCCAAAGAGACAGCAAGAGATTACAAGACTCACTGTGTCAAAGTTTTGTTTATTAATGTACAATGGTCACATTTCATAAGTGCTTGTAAATATAAGTCTAGTATAGTCATGTACAGTGAGATACATGCAGTAGCAAGGTCAACAGAATATCACAGGACATATCGGGTAATATAATATAGGACATATATTAAATGTCAAGTAAAGGTTGGTATGTGTGGTTTGGTGACTACCTCCATTGTAATGAATGATTTAATGTGCAATAAATTCCTCTTGTTAGCAATAACACAGTTGGCTGAATAGGAGATCTTAACTGACAGCATGCCTCACGTGCCACAGGAATACCTCACAGGAAGAGAGCTGACTGCAAACTATCATGGATGTTTTGCACTTAGTATTGTACATCCAAAATACAAATGATAAATACTGTGCAAAATAATCTACCATGCTTCTACCCTGATGCATATTGAAATTGTGTGATGGAATGGTCTAACCAGAAAAAAAGTTCAAGGATATTTGCATCATCTTTGGAAGGTATTAGAGTCATGGTACAACAATACAAGTATTTAAGAAATTAATTTAAAGAATTGAATTTGAGTGGTTTTGCGAATTTGCATTGTGTAGAGATTTGTTTGCACTGAATATACATGAGCTTATATATATAAAGCCCTGCAATAGATTGGCGGCCTGTCCAGGGTGTATTCCTGCCTCTCGCCCAATGCACGCTGGGATAGGCTCTAGCACCCCTTGCGACCCTGCTCAGGATAAGTGAGTTGTTGCCAGATAATGGATGGATGGATTATATATATATATATATATATATATATATATACACACACAAATGAACACGTATTAAATGTAAATATATGTATGTGTGTGAGGCAGATTGGAGCGTGGTGACAAGTCTACCTTCAGTGAAGACGCGGTTGACATTCAGCCCGTAGGTGGCGCAGGTCTCGTAGTACGTACACCGCCGCACGTCGCAGCACAGCTGCCGCGCCCGCGCGTCCTCGATCACCCGCGGGTTGGTGCTGCCGATCTTATCTGGCGGAGGGAAAACGACCGTCAACGTCAGATCGGCGCCGCAGACTGTCAGCATCAATCAAGATGATCCGGGCTGCGCTCTCATCGCCGCTGCTGAATCTCAAAGCATTCCGATTTGCAGCCCCCTCACGTAAATTCATAGCTAGCGTAGCAACACAGCAAAGAAACTGCTAGGATAAGCAAGGGCAGGGGACGGAAGTAACAGTGGAGCGGGCCCACTGGTTTGTTTGTAGAACACCTGTGTTCCACAGTAGTTTGAGGCATTCTCAGAGCTTACTAAGTACAAATAAATGAAGACCTCTCTCCTCGTCCAAAGCATGTCCACGCCCACACCCCCCAATTCTCTTTCCTGCACATTTCGCATTCTCTCACAGCAACATATAAATCCATTTATACTCATATCCATTTACAAACATCCATGACCAAACCTGGCATAAAGGAGCAACATACTCCACAGTAAGATGTCCTGTGCTAATTTAACTCCAACAGATAACAATTGGGACCAAATGTAACCTGGTAGAGTTGAATTAACACCATCAAAGTTGAATTAACACTGGATGTTTTACTGTGCAGAACCCAACACGGATGGCATTTTGCGGAACACAGTTTCCCAATTTACCACAGGTTCCACATTTCACCGCCAGGCTTCCGTCCATCAGATCAGATCACGTTTACGACAGAGCAGGACACGCCGCAACGTGGAAAACCGCTCACGACAAATTTGTTGGAAGGCAGCCGCACGTTCGCCACACAAAGGTAAATTAGCGTGCGCGATGCGGGCTAAATGGAAGGGCAGTAATTGAGAAGACAGCCTGGCGACCGGGCAGTCCCACCTCCCCTCCCCCACCCACCCCCCGACCCCCTGCCCCCCTTACCCTGCGTCCCCACCACTATCAGCGGGACCTCCGCCACGTTGCGGTGCACGGCCAGCTGGCTGTAGCTCTTGTACACCTCCTGGAAGCTTGGCTCGTTCTCCAGGCTGAAGACCAGGATGGCCCCGTCCAGCCAGGAGCTGAACTGGAGACGTTGGCGGGGGAGTGGAGAGAGGGAGCGTGGGAGAGAGAGGAGCAGGGTATAAAACAGGGGACGGGGGAAGGAGAGGGAGGATGGAGAGGATGGGAGAGGGAGGAGGAGACGTGTGGGCGTTTATTTCATGTTCCTTTTTCTGTTCCCTCAGACGCGAATGAGGTGACTGGCAGGTCAACCGTGACAGACAGCATTGTGAGAAGTGCGCTCTGCATTAAAGTAAATATGGTTCTGGAAATTATGATATTGCAAAATTCGCATGCATGCACACACACACACTCACACACTCTCACACGCATGCAAACATACTCACATGCACAGACACGCACGCACGTACACACACACGGACACACACTCACACACACACACACACTCACACACTCTCACACGCATGCAAACATACTCACATGACACACACGTCACACACGGCACATCACACACACACACACTACCACTCTCACACGCATGCAAACATACTACATGCACAGACACGCACGCACGACACACACGGACACACACTCACACACACACACACACTCACACACTCTCACACGCATACAAACATACTCACATGCACACACACGCACACAGCACACACACACACACACACACACTCTCACACGCATACAACAACTCACACACACACACACACTCACACGCATCAACATACTCATCACACACACACACACACACACACACACACACACACACACTACATCACACCACATCACACACACACTACACACACACACCACACACACACACTACTCACACACACACCACACACCACACACTCACCCCACACACACACACACCTCACACACACCACACACAACACACACACCACACACACCACACACACACTCAACACACACACACCACACACACACACACACCATCACACACACACACACACACACACACCCCCACACACACACACACACACTCCACACACACCACACCCCACAACAACCACACACACACACCACACAACCACACACACCACACACACTCACACACCACACTAACACACACACACACACACTCACACACACACACACTACTCAACACACACACATCACACCCACAGCACACCCAACTCCAACCGACAGCGCACAGCACGCACACACACACACACACACACACACACACACACCTGTGCATCCGGCGGGCCGGCCTCCTCTCTGATTAGCAGCAGGTGATTCTGTCCGTCCACCAGGACCTCTTTCTTAAACCGGCCCCCTGACGACGGCAGAAACACACAAGATAAGCAGCTATCAGCGTGTTTGCGTCGGTCCCAGGCTACGGCTGCAAACGTGGAGACAGACGCAGGTGTGAGGTACTGGAGACAGATGAACGTGATAAGAAACCGAAGTGCGCACCTTCAGCAGATTCCAGAGGGTGATAGCTCCCTGTCAGGTATCTGTGGACCAGGGCAGACTTTCCACTCCTGAGACTGCCCAGAACCCCCTAGAGAGAGAGACAGACAAAGAGAGAGAGAGAGACTTCAGACAAAACGACTAACAAAAAATAACAAAGGGATCCATATAATTAAGCACACAGTTAGACCACTATTCCCCACTATTCTGAACATGAACAAACAGAACAGTAGCAGAATGAATTGCACATATTGCAAAGTACATGACAACTGGCAGTATTTACCATAGGAACTGAAAACTTTTCACCCCAATGCTCATGAGTTAGCTAGCTAGTTAAGCTAAGCTACTGTAATATTGTACCTCTCCATGCTTACTATCTAACAGAATAACCCCATTTCCTGTCAGCATTTAACAGACACCCACTAATTCCAGGCTTCGTAGTTTACATATAGGTTACAAATTAAGGTTTTTGACAAACTTCGCTAGCATGCTAATTAACTACAGCTGAAAATATCTGGGTGGATAGCTGGCACGTACTGGTTAAATGATACTGTAGTACCTTTCCCTTTTGAACAAACATTCATATTATCCCTTGACTACTACTAATAATACTACGAATACAATGATATTGCTGCTGTTGGTATTGCTACAAGCACTTTCAATGCTACTCAAAGTCCTTACTCTAATGTTAAGAGTAAAATACCATTTAAACAAGACCAGGTCAAAACCTAGTATATGGTTGGACCTAACACCCTTCACCCGGCCGACCAATGGTGTAACTTCATCACTCGCTCAGTCACAGCCATTCGCGTTTATAGGCCCCGCTGCTGCGGTCCAGCCAAAAATAACCCTTAAGCCGAGCAACGGTTTCATCTGAAACTGTACCTGGTTTCTTACTCACTTCACTTTGTTGCCTTTCATTGCGAAAGATACGGATATCAGACAATACTTGTGAGAAACTATAAAAATAAATACAATTTCATGCATGTGTGAGCAGTACCTGCTGTACTAATAATGATAACCACAACTTTCTCACCAGGCGAAGTTCAGGGATGGAGCGACTCAGGGTCCATTCTTGACTGTTGGCACAGGCCGCTGTCAGAGTGAAGGCGGGAAGGAAGGTGAGATGGTCATGTTTACAGTGATGGGTTATAAAACAGCTCAGACACAGTCTAAGGTCATTTTAATCCAAATTAAGGAGCTGCAGTACTCTGTCAGGATGGTGCAGAGCCTGGGGAAGTAACTGCACTCTCTCTCTGGCAGCACCGTGTCCCACATCCATGATGGACTCCACCCAACACAGGCAGTGATAAAAACACCAGCACAGGACAGTGTACTCCAGCAATGCACTTAGCTTACCTGACTCTCACATCTGTAAATGACACCCACAGCACAGCACAAAACCTCAAGAGCATCGCCAAGGCAATTTGAGAGGACACAAATATTGCCATTTTAATAGACTTGGAGGTAGTATTCATAACAGAGGTGCCCCTACTTCCTGGCTTTTGAAGGGTTAAAAAAATTTCATCCATCATAGCCTCGTAACTCCAGCCATTATCTAGATAGAACCCAGTGACCAGGAAGTACCACCTGAGAGTGTGGCTGCCCAGTGAGTGCAGAATTACATAAGAGTGCTACAACTTTTTAAAAGTGTGTCAAAAGGTTGTGGTTTTTTCTTTTTGGGATAAATTCCTTTTATACCACACCCCCCCCCCCCCCTTCCGAAACCACAACCTTCCAGATAAATTGTGAATAGGCACTTTATGCTTTTTTTCTGCAGAGAAACACAGAAAAATCACGAGAACGTGACATTTTCATAACTCACCACAAGCTAGAAAAGTGTTTTAAAATGCCATTTGACTAGCTCGGTGGGCAGACAGTTTTTCAAATCTAGATTTCCCTACCCACCAGTACACTGTCTTCTGCATTTTCCATCGCCCCACTTTCCAAACCCTCCGCCTCTGTGACCATGTTCACCCACATGAACCGGCAGTTAGCATCTTCATCAATAATCTGCAGTATGCATCTTTTGGCCGCCACACCCATAAGCATTCCACTGTACACCACGAGCCTGTCCGGCGCTCACTGACCCAAATCTCACACCCCATCTAGAGGCCAATGTAGGCCCGATGAGTTTCTCTGCTCCTCCCACGGCACGAGCAACACCAGCCCAGCCAATCAGGACTGCTCGGAGCCTGCCAACCTCACCAAAACCATGGCAACAGCAGCAGCTGGGGCAGCCCATACCTGCTCTTGCTTCCCACCAGCACAGGAATCGCAGCTGCACGGCAATATGCACGCCGCCAGGGAGCACAGAGTACAGAGCTCAGTCTCACCTATACCAGTCTGATCAGCTAAACACAGTCGCCCTGTGCCATAAATCACATGTTCTGCATTAGCTGTCAGCACCAAAGATGATTCGCGTCACAATGATTCTCCTTTTTTATTACAGGCATTCAGCAGATGCTTTCCCATTTTACACAGTACACATTTATACACCTGGGATATGTGCTGAAGTTTAAGCACCTATCTCATGGGTACAATGGCAGTGCCCATCCTGGGAAATGAACTGCCAGCTTTTAGGCAACAAGCCCAGTTCCCTAACCAGTATTCTGCACTGCCACCTACAGCCACTGGCTCAAAGGACTGAAACAGCAGTTTGATCTCAAAGTAGTATTTGTAGACTAAAATTGGTGTCCATTCCATAATGCATTTTATATACGTTTGATCGTTGCTCATCTTCCACAGAGCTTTGATCATCAGTGATGAAATCTATCTCCACTAGTAAGCGCAACATCCGGGGTCATAGCTCTTCAGCTTTTCACTTGAAAAGTTATGGAATCAAATGAGGGTATTGAAACACAGATCTATTTTACTTATAGAATTCTACATTATATACTACTCTCTGTTCCCCAGGAAATAATTGTTACCTCACTGGAAAAAAACTCAAACCAATCATGGAAGATATTTGGGAGCTACACTAATTTTTCTGGAATCAGAAGATTATACCATGAAAAAAACACATATTTGGTTCTAAATAATGAATTATATCAAAGAATGAACAACGTATGTGTAATATACGCCCCAGAGTGAGAGACCCTCTGTTTATAAGGACATGTTCCCCATCCTCATCCTCTGCAGTGAAATCAGCCATTTCCAGCACAAGATATGGACAGAACTGAAATGAATAAATAAATAAATAAATAAATAAATGATGAAGCAAACTACCCAAAAGTAGCTCCCAAAAGCAACTACACAAAAATTGTAGTTTTTAAGGGCCAATGAACAATGGCGAGGAAGACTCCATTTCAGCTGAAATAACTCTGTCATGCCCAGTGCCCAATATGGCAGGAACTCCCACACCGGAAGGCATTTTTATACTAATGGAGGGTTAGTGTGGAGGCATGCTGTTACGCCATATCCTAGTCCTGCAGACCGTGTAATCAGAGCACAATACCAGCTCACCCCCCGCTAGTAGCTAATTACGGAAGCCATGCTGACTCTAGGTGGCCTTTCAGGTAGGCTACAGTACAATATGTGAAGCCCTCAGAGCAACTGTGAAGCCAGATCTCGTGCGCAGTTTGGAAATGTTATCGCGTGGGAGAGGCTTGTAAGAGTCAGAGCTCGGCTGCAGCCGGCTTCTGCCGGGAGTTTTTTCACTTTACAAGGAGAAGTTTGAAAGTCACGGCGTGTTTGCGGACGGTTTTTGATATTCGGGGTGTAGCGCCACTTGGGCGGTGACATGGCGCGGCTCGCGTGCGTCCTCTCGCAGGTCCAGATGGCGCTCCGTGGGAGGCCGGGGGAGAGGTTTGGGGAGAGGGAGGGGGGGGGGGGGTAACAGGGAGCGAGCGACAGGAAACGGAGGAGGACGAGTGAAATTAATTGCGCGGGCTCTATGGGGCAGCTCTGGTGAAGCTGAAGTTCATTAGCAGCTCAGTGTCCAGGACTCGGGTGGCGCTGTGAGTGTACGCATGTCTGTGTGTGCACGTGTGTGTAGGGTGTGTGTGCGTGTGTGAGAGTATGTGTGTAGAGTCTGTGTGTGTGTGTGTGTGTGTGTGTGGCTCATTCAGTTTAGGTACCACGCTGTGGTGTAAGGATGAGCCCCACTGTCTCGGATAGAATCCAAACCATGCTAGTGCTGACTGGCCGGTAGCACCATAGGGTAGTGCAACTGGCAGTTGTGTTGCCCAATGTATGGCAGGGTTCACTCATTTAGGGGTCCGCATTTCATCGCTCTATAGCGACCCCTGCTGGTCGACTGGGCACCCATGGGCTGCATGTCAAAGCTGCATATTAAAGGTCTTTCTCAGACTCCACTCTATACCAAGCTTCGCTGTAGTTCGTAGTGTGAAAAGAAGCAGGCTGGTAACATCACCTGTTTTGGAGGAGAACTGTCCATGTCGACCCTCTCTCGAATCAGCAGTGAGGTTCACGTATGAATGTGGCTACGGCTACGGACAGTTGGATATTCAAAATTATGGTGGAAATTGGATGCGTCAGCCCCAAGTTGAATACCAATTTTTTATTTTTTTATTTTAAAGAAGGCCTTTTGTTTTGCTCAAAGGCAGCTACACTTCTGTGCGGCTACATGAGCTCTTTGTGTACTGACAACACGACAGTCAAGCATGAAGACTCTCAGTGTGTTCCCACGCGTCCCCACCTCGCAGGTGCCGGATGTCTCTGCCCAGAGCTCAGTCGACATTTCAGCTGAATTCTGCCCCTGCAAACGTACGTGGGAACCAAACCATGACAGTCTGAATCTGTGGTAAAGGTGGCAGCCTCCCAGGGTAGAGGCTCACAGCAAAAAACAACTATTTATAGACTTCTATGTAGACTTAAAATCTTATTTATGTTACTCTCGCTAAAAAGATTGCCAATGAGGTGAGACAGTTTCACTCATTTTTAAGTTTCAGGTTTCGTTAAGACTAAAACACTTGTTAAGACTTGCAGTCTTTTAGCCTCATCACAAGAAAACAAACAGACCTCTCTCTCACTGCTTTACAGCTTGGGCAACACAGCGCTTGGAGAGAAAGTTTCCCCAAGCGTGAGCACGTTGATCCTCACGGTTCTTTATTCTGAGCACAAGAAGTCAGACCAGGTCTCTCACACATACATACACTCTCTCTCTCACACACATGCACACACGCACACACACACATATATACACATACATACACACTCTCTCTCACACACACATGCATACACACACATACACTCTCTCTGTCATACACACTTACACACACACACACACACACACAGACACATACACTCTCTCTTTAACACACACACAGACACACGCACACACACACACTCTCTCTGTCATACACACTTACACACAGACACACACACGCACACACACATACTCTCTCTCTCTCTCACACACACACACACACACTCTCTCTGTCACACTCTCTCTCTCACACACACACACACACACACACATATGCACCTGTATGCTGGCGTGTGAGGACACGCGCCAGTGAGACTGTGCTGAGAGATGTGAAGGGTCAGAGCAGTCAGAGGAAGGCCTGCTGGCTCATCAGATCTCCCACCCAGTGATAATTAAAATCTCCCACTCAATAAAGCGAAGGCACAAACACAAAAACGCTTCTCTCCAGCGCTGCTGTACAGGAGAGAGCACCAGTAACCACAGGGGAGCCAAAGGACATTGGGACATTACAGTGAACTGATTTACACACATTTAGATAAAGAGTAGCCTATGTTTCTGTGTGTGTGTGTGTGTGTGTGTGAGAGAGAGAGAGAGAGAGAGAGAGATGCACTTGCTCCTTACTTTCACAAAATATCTGCAAATTAAACAGATATATTTCCATAAATTATCCCTAATTGTAAATCATTTAATTTGCCCATCAAAAGAAGAAAAATGTGCAATTCTATTAGGAGAGACAGTGAGTGACCTCCTGCCCCAAACATATAAACATGTACATATTTATTGATTTACTATTGTTGCTGTTACTGTTGTTATTGTTATATATTGTTACATTCATCATCATTATTATTTCACTATTATTATTTTTCTGATTATTTATATGTATAGATATTCTTTGGCAGTAACTATATTTATATGACAGAGAGAAAGAGAGAGCGATAGAGAAGGAAGGAAGTAATGAGGATTTTGAAGTATACTGGAGGATGTTGAAGTTTGACTTGAGAGTTTAATTATAAATTTTTGTTTCCTGTTATTTTAATACCAAAACCGCAGCGCTGTTCACTTGTTCACCGACTGACTATCGACATCCAGACACAGAAGCGCATGTAATAACAGCAGCTACCGTAGTGCCGTACACACTTAAGCAATGGATCCCTAAGGGTCTGTTCATAATGAATATGAGTGAGTAGGAGCCTAGGGGGACGCTGCGCATTGATTTAAGCGTGGTGCGCGCGCGGAGTATCCGGATGGTGCTTGGCCTCCCCCCGTTAAAGAGAGCCTTTCAAACACAAAGGCCCAGCGTTTGCGAATCGAATCCACGCATGCCTGTCTCGGTACGGCCTCTCTCACACACGCCGCAGATCAGACCGCGTGTACGCAGCTCAGCCAGCAGCCACACCACCCTGTAATTTCACCTGCCAGATGGCTACGGCTAAGTGGGGCCTGGCTCGGTTATTATCTGGATGGGAAAAGACATATTGGGAAAACTATCTCCCTGGTTAAGTAAAACAAAGAACAACTGGCTCTCGGTTGACCCTCCTGGTTAAAGAGAGGCCAAATATATGAATTTAATAAAATGCCGGCACGGTAACATTGCCATGGTTAGAGGTGAGATGGATGTCCTCTATGGTAAGATGGATGAATTCTAAGACCCAAATTGAGATCACCAGTCCTGGCTGACCAAGAAGAGGGATGGGCAAAAATGCACTAAAATGAATTTTGTTACAAAATGCCTCTCAAAAAAGTATCTGTACATAAAAAACAGCACACAAATAGGTTGTTTTGCAGGTTCCACAGAGATATAAGCCATACAAAGAAAACAGAGAAGTAATTAAATCAAATTGCATCTCATATACATTCATGCAGATTAATATTTAGGATATGTGTACAGGACATACTGCCCCTCCCTGACTGTGAGGAGGGAGGACATGGGCAAAGGTCACATGGCCTCCGGGCCAGAGTCAAATCAACTCCAGAGAAGAGAGAGAGAGAGAGAGAGAGAGAGAGGAAGGGAGTAGAGGGGTGAAAAGAGGAAGGAGGAGGGGGGGGATGCACATAGATCACATCTGTGACAGATTCCACTTTCAATGAGACCCCCATTACACATACACACACACACACACATACACACACACACACACACACACACACACACACACACACACACACACACACACACACACACACACACACACACACACACACACACACACACACACACACACACACACACATTTGTGGCTTTCAAACGAATTCGACTCGAGTCAAAGGGCACTTTTTTGGCACAACTTTGTCTGCGTTACTGCCAAAGCAATTAGACAGTGTGTTCCTTATGCGTGGTGAATACGCTCTGTGTAGGAAAATGGGCGGGGTATCCGGACCCCCTGTGCACAGGGATGTGCTGTTCTGTCACACATCAATGACATTCATGGAGCCCTTCCCCCCCCCCCTCCTTCCCATTCCAGCCCCTTACATCCCTCCGCCTCGCTTGCTCTGTCCATTCCCATCTCTCTCTCTCTCTCTCTCTCTCTCTTGCTCTCCCTCTTTCATTCTCTTCAGCAGCGCACCACCTTCCAATAGGCATCTTTCACAGCTCTCTGTTGCCATGACAACCATTCCTCCAACAACTGCCTTGATCCCGCACAACAAAAAAGTGTGCACGCATGCACAGTCTGTGCACGCACACACACACACACACGCACACACACACACACACACGCACACAGTAAATCATGACACGTCGCGCGTGTGCGCACACGGCAACAGCACACGGCAACAGCACAGCGCCGAGGTCCTGAGAAACCAGCCTTGCACAAAGGGAGACCGACTACAAAAAAAAAAAAACCGAGCGAACAACATGGCCGACCTGAAGGCGCAGTTCACGTGCTAGTCACACTTTAACATATTTCAGAGCAAACTGTCAGAGCAAGTGTTAACTGCACAAACTGCCAAGCAGCTGTGGTTGAGTAAAATCACTATTGTCCATTTTAATGCAAACCTTTCAAGTATAAACGGAAACATTCAAGGGGTTCCTCGTTCAATAGCCCCAAGACTCCTCCTCCAACCATTTCTCTGAACAGACCATGGCTCTGTGTACGTCTTCCATCAATTATTCATAAAGCACTCATTTGCAACAAATCACAGGACACTTGTAGCGATTGAAGACGCTTCTTCATCACTGTCTGTGAAGGCACAACTGAAACCCAATCTACAGTATTCATTGCATTTTTATCCCCCACCCCCAGCCTCCCTGGTGAAGCAGAGGCAAGGACTGTGAAATATCGCCTGGGCTCCACCACCAATCTCTCTCACTGACGGGCCGAGGCCCCGAAAAAACGCGAAGGGTACTCCGTCTGCCGTAACTGCATCCCCCCCTCGACCGCTGCGGGTTCGGGTTTTATTCCGGCAATATCTCACTGGCTGCAATCGCCCGCGCGCGGCCCGGGCGGAGAGCAGGTGCTGCTGCTCGCGACTTGTCCGCGTTTAACGGTATTGATTTATCGATAAGCTCCGGTCAACGCTATCCGCGCGCCGGCCGCTGCTGGACGCTGCTGGACGCTGCTGGACGCTGGCCTCCGTGTCGTCTGTCTTCTGGACCCATCTCTCGGACGCCAGTCCCTAAATAACGAAACCCCGCTCCTGTTCACGCGCTAAAGGAAGCGCGAGGAGGCGCAGGGATTCGCGACGCGAAGGCCGCGTGAGATATCCGCGAGCGGAGCGGCCGCAGCCGACCAATCAGCGCCGGGAAGCTGGGTTTTACCTTCGCTGCAGGTTTTCTGCCTTCGACCAGGTCTTACATCAACAGAGCCTTCGACATAATTCATAGATGCACTACTGTTGTTTTTCTTTTTAACAAACCGATTGCCCTCCTTCCAAACTGCGAGGTTTTAGAAACCTAGACTACAGGAAGGACAGCCACTTGGTTTGTAAAAAAAAAAAAGCGCAACAGGGCGGCGTAGAACACCTCGGCTTCTACGAAGACTCAAAATGGGCAAAATGAGTAAATATTTATGGAGCAGACATTACAGTGCTTCATTTTTTCACTGACCGTTTTTTTTTCATTGGCAGTTGTCAGACAGCTAGTTGTAGTCGACGTGGAAACTGGTGACATCGTAGCTATCCGGCATCATCAAGCAAATAATTGCGTCTGGATGTTCTTAGACTTCCGAAGGCGCTTTGCAAAGCCTAAGGCTACGGAGAGATTCACACCCAGCTCTTAAATGTCTCTGACCGGGCTTCCGTGGAAGTGACAGTCAAACAAGGCTCGTCTGGAAAACACGCCTCACCGGTTTTTCAGAACGGAAAAGAAATCGAGAATTCCATGTTGAGTTCACCTTGCAGGAAGAAAATACCCATAATGCAATATACCTGCAAAGACATTATGTGTTTTGGTTTTTTTTTTTTTTTTTGGTTTCAGTGAAATTCGTCCATGTGCTGTAAGTGGCTGGAAAGACATTGGCCACGCTCAGGTTCGTTGGCATTTACAGAGAGCCACAGAAAAAAGGATGTCCACAGAGGTAATGTTCTAACTGGTGTTCTGGCACCAAAATATGGCCTCGTGACTCAAAATGCTCCCCACAAATGACAATTATAGCTTCTCCCATTTTTACCAGGCTATTCCAGCCTGGACATGGATGGGAAGGGACATTACATGTCAGCTTGTCACCTGGATTTGCTAATTAGCACAATTCTTCAGCCAGGAGGTAGAACTAATTAGTGAAATCAGCTGGCTGAATTCATGGGTGGAAAAGAACACCTGGCAGGACATTTAATTTATGACCCCTGGATTCTGCAGCTTCTAATACAGCTCACGGACAACATCAAAAACATGTCATATCCAAGCTGAAATCTCTCTGATTTGCGGAAGAATCTGGCATATTAAGTTTATATAATTGTTGGCAGCCAGGAAGTTGGCTTTTTGTTTACTAGTCTTTCTGTGAAATATTAGACCCTGCTTCACTTTGATAGAGTCTTAACATTCCATAGTAAGAAATACCAAAAATCAAGTGAGACATTCAAAGTGTGTTCAAATGTGGCACTTATCTCAATAAAATAAAACCAGTCATAATTAGCCATAAAGGTTTGAAATGAGCAATGATAGGTTTATGTTTTATTTGCGCATTCGGGGGAAATGTTCCGTACGAGTGCCCGAATTTTGAGCCGGGAATATAAACCTCTCCATATAAGGCATCTTACTGTACAAAACGGTGGGTCACAACAGAACGGAGTAACGGGTGAAAGTGGGAGCAATAGCGTGAGGCCGTGTCAGCGAGGGCTTTGGGGGGCGGTGGGGGGGCGATTGGGAGCGGGAGAGGCCAGCGGTAACCGGGACGGGCGCGGTCCTACCTTCCTCCTCGCTGGACTCGCGCTGCACGGAGGCGTAGAGGGGCGGCGCCGTGGCGGCGCTGGCCGGGACGGGCGAGCTCTTGGTGAAGATCCCGCTGATGAACTTGAGCATCTTGCGGTCGCGGGCCGAGGTGCGCTGGGACTGGCCCAGCAGCGGCGGGGGCGGCGCCTGGCCCTCCTTGCCCCGCCGCAGGTCCTGCGACAGGGAGTGCAGGTCGCTGTTGTCCAGGGTGCGGCTCTTGCCCTTGCGCGGGGGCTTGGGCGCGGGCGCGGCGGGGGCCGGGAGGGAGGCGGAGCCCACCTTCAGCCTCTCGGCCCGGGGGCTCTCCCGCGCGGCCGCTTTGAAGGCCCCCTCGCTCCCCCGCGCCGCCGCTTTGAAGGCCCCCTCGCTGTCGGCCCAGGACGCCCTGCAGGGCCCCGGGGCGCCGGTTCCGGGCGAGCGGGCCAGCGCCTTGCCGTCCTTGCGGTCCAGGCTCTTGGCGGAGGCGGGGACGCTCTCCCGGGCCTCCCTCAGGTCTCGGCGGCTCGCCGGGCCCCCGTGGCCCTTCGCCAGGGCCCCCGGCCGCGCCCCGGCCCGCACAGAGACGCCGCCGTCGCCCGCGTCCGCCGACACGCAGGAGGACTGCGAGGTCTCGCTGCCGGGCTCCGTCTTTGGGGCTTCGCCCTCTCTCTGAAACCCCCCCTCCACCACTCCCTCCACCCACTCACTCCTCCTTTTGAGTTCCAGGGCAGGGGGGAACGATTTTGCACCGTCTTTGGTTCCGGGGCAAGAGGCGCCGTCGGCGCGGGACGTCCTGGCGTCGGGCCGTCCCGGCGGCGCGCCGTCCCCGCCCCGGGGCGTGGCCTTCTCCCTGGCGGACGTGGCGAGGCTCTCGTCCTCCTCCTGCTCCGTGTCGCCCTCCCCCTCCTCCATCTGGGAGCGCGCGGACCACTCCTCGTCCCCCGGCGCCCCTCCCGGCGTCTCGCCTCCGTCCGCCCCCCTCCCCTGCCGGACCCCGCCCTCCCCCACCTCCTCCACCTTGACCAGGGTGAGGGAGATGAGGTAGGTGGTGCGGCGCTGCAGCGTGCTGGCCTGGCTCATGGTGCGGGCCTTCAGAGGGCCAGCCGAACGCCGTCGAACCCGGGCGACGCGGCGGCGCTCATGGCTACACGGAATCGGGAGCCTCTCTCCCCCACCCCCACCCCCACCCCCGCCCACGTGGGGGCCGCCGCGGACAGTTAGGACGCTAAATGAGCTAGCGTACGCAGCGGGGCACTTCTTACGAGCTCCTCCAAGAACGAGGCAAACCTCGGGCCCTCGGTCTCAACCCAGGGTCAAATTTCAAAAATCCAACGAAGCGGGGGCCGCAGGAGCGACGCGTCGCGCAGCTTCCGGCTCGGACACCGGCGCGAGGAAGAGACCGGAGGAGGTGTGGACGGACGGAGTGACTGCTCTCCTCCGTCGCTCTTCGGCGGCGCCGTAGACAGAGAGGCCTCGGGGCTCCTCCACTCGTTTATCCCTGCCCTTCATCACTCTCTCCCCTCCCTCCTCAAAGAGCGGGCTGCCTCCTGCCCTCCACGCAGCCGCTCCTCTTGTTCCGTCCGCCAGCCAGTCGGGGGAGGGTAAGCATCGTTTAACAAAAAAAAAAGAAAAAAAATCCCTTTTCTGCGTTTCTCTTTTTTGGTCAGTTACCCTGGAGATTCTCCGGTCGGTGGCCCGTTCCTGCGGCCGCCGAGGCGGACGGGCAAGGGCGGTTTTAAATCAAGCGCCTCTCTTTCTCTGGGACGCTCCTCTCAGCTTCGCCTCCTTCCTTCCATTTGTTACAGTCCTTGTCGTTCCTCGTTCGCTCATCCGCCTGCCAGGCTACGAAGCGCTTGTAATCAACGCAGGAAAAAAAAAACAACAACAAAAAAAAAATACGAGAAACCCCAAGTATTCGACCGTCCCACAAAGGTCAAATCGGCGGAGGCGCTGGCGGACGGGAAGGCCGGGAGCCGAACCGCCGGCGCGAACGCTCGCGTGTCGCCGCGCCGCTCAGCCGCGCTCGGGAGCCCTCGCAGAGCGGGCGTCGCGGTCGGATCCGGAGACGAGGAGGAGGAGGAGAGAAGAGAAGAGGAGAGAAGAGAAGAGAGACGCACGCAGAGGCAGAGCTGGGGGGACAGACGGATGGATGGATGGCGTTCAGGGCCGTGCACGCCCGCGGAGCCTCGACGGAGCGCGCGTCCTTCCCGAAAGCGACAGCGAGCGAGGGCGGAGGGGCGGGAGTCGCAGCCAGTACGCGGTGTGCGGTGCGCGGTGTGCGTCCGGGGAGTGGCGCCCGTGGAAATCAACGCCGACGCTCTCCCCGGCGGAGACGGAGACGGAGACGCGGAGGACGGATGGGGAGGGAGCTTCACGGCACTCCTCCTCCCGCTCGCTGCTCCTCCTCCCCCGGTCGCCGCATCCCCCGAGCGCCTGAGCCAATTAGAGGGCGGGTGGAGCGCGGCGGAGGAGCGGGCTGTCCGCCGAGCAGGAGCCCTGTCTGCCTGCTTCCGAGCGCCGACGCCGGGCCAAAGAGCGAGCGGTCGAGCGAGCGGGCGGGCGGGGGGGCGCGGGGCCGGCGACTGCTCTGCCTGAGCCGGATGGCGGGGATGAGAGAGAGAGAGAGAGAAAAAAAAA